>NW_006922024.1:2297325-2298978 GCF_000298275.1 Orycteropus afer afer | reverse complement strand
TCTGGTTAGCAGGCAAGTGTCTTAGCCACTATGCTACCGGAGCTCCTATTGAAAGAGCTATTGAAAGGAGAATAGCTAAACTAAATGGAAGAAATGACAAGATGAAAGAGCTGAATAGATTTCAAAGAGTAGTTTGAGAAGACAAAGCCAATTATTATAATGACATGTGCAAATACATAGAGTTGGAAAACCAGAAGAGAAGAACACAATCAGCATTTATTAAGCTGTAAGCACTGAAGAAAAAATTGAAGTTTCTAGTCGCAATATTGAAAGATTATATGGGCAGAATATTGAATGATGCAGGAAACATCAAAAGAAGATGGAAAGAACACACAAAGTCATCGTACCAAAAATAATTGGTCGATGTTCATCCATGTCAGGAGATGACACATGATCAAGAACCAATGATATTGAAGGAAGAAGTCAAGGCTTCATTGAGGGAATTGGCAAAAACCAAGGCTCCAGGAATTGATGGAATACCATTGAGATGTTTCAACAAATGGATGCAGCTCTGGAGGCACTTATTCATCTATGCCAGGAAATTTTGAAGAGAGATACCTGGACAACTGACTGGAAGGAATTCATATTTGTACCCATTTCAAAGAAAGATGACCCCATAGAATGTAGACATTATTGAAAAATATCATTGATATCACATGCAAGTAAACTCTTACAGAAGATAATTTAAAAATGACCACAGCAGTATATGGACAAAGAACTTCCATAAATGCAAGCTGGATTCAGAAGATGACCTGGAATGAGGAATATCATTGCTGATGTCAAATGGATCTTGGCTGAAAGCAAAGAATACCAGAAAGATATTTATGTATGTTTTATTGACTATGCAAATGCATTTGATTGTGTGGATCATAACAAATTATAGATAACATTGAGAAGAATTCCAGAACACTTAACTGTATTCGTGAAGAATCTGTACATGACCAGGAGGCTGTCTTTCAAACAGAACAAGGGGATACGGCATTGTTTAAAATCAGGAAGGGAGTGCATCAAAGTTGTATCCTTTTACAATACTTATTCAATTTGTAATACTGAGCAAATAATTTGAGAAGCAGGATTATATGAAGCATCAGGCTTGGAGAAAGACTCAGTAACAACTTTCCATATGCAGATGACACAACTTTCCTTGCTGAATGTGAGCACATACTGATGAAGACTGAAGAGTACAGTCTACAGTATGGATTACACCTCAATATAAAGAAAACAAAAGTCCTCACAACTGGACCAATCGGCAGCATCATGATAAATGGAAAAAAGATTAAAGTTGTCAAAGACATCATATTATTTGGTTCTACAATCAATACCAATGAAAGCTGCAGTCAAGACATAAGATGATATATTGTAATGGACAAATCTGCTGCAAAAAACCTCTTTCAAGTGATGAAGAACACAGATGTCTGCTTGAAGAGTAAGATGTGCCTAAACTAAGCCACAGTATTTTCAATTGCCTCTTATGCATGTGAGATCTGGACAATGAATAAGGAAGACCAAAGAAGAGTTGATGCTTTTGAGCTGTGGCATTAGCAAAGAATGCTGAGAGTACCATGGTCTGTTAAAAGAACTAACAAATCTATCTTGGAAGAAGTGTAGCTGGAATACTCCTTGGAGGTGACAATGGCCAGACTTTGTCTCACC
>NW_006922024.1:2291738-2295165 GCF_000298275.1 Orycteropus afer afer | reverse complement strand
GGATTTGAACTGCCAGCCTTCTGGTAGCAGTCAAATGCCTTAGGCACTAGGCCACCAGAGCTCCCAGAAACTGTACAAGGATGCCCTTTATCACCACTCCTATCAGTATTGTATTGGCAGTCGTAGACACAGCAATAAGGCAAGAAAGGGAAAAAAAGAAAAACAAACAAAAAAAAAAGGCATTCAAATTAGGAGAGAAGAAATGAAGTTGTCTCTATTTCCAGATAATATGAACTATGCAAAGAAAGTTCCAGAGATTCAACAAGAAAACTACTGGAACTTATTGAAGGATTCAGGAAATTAGCAGTTTACAATAGCAACATACAAAAATCACATGGATTCTTTTACATTGACAAATATAACTCTGAAAAGGAAATCATTAAACCAATACATTTACAATAGCCACACAAAAGATGAAGTACTTGGGAATAAATCTAGCCAGAGACACAGAAGACCTATAAAAAGAAAACTACAAAGCACTGCTTATAAAAAGAAACTAAAAGAGACTTATATAAATGGAAGACTATGCTATGCTCATGGATTAGAAGACTTAAAATTGTGAAAAAGTCAATAGTACCCAAAGTGATCTACAGATATAATGCAATCCAGATCCATATCTCATCATCATACTTCAAAGATAGAAAAACTCATCACCAAATTTACCTTGAAAGGAAAAAGAGCATGGATGGGCAAAGAATGAGGAAAAACAAAGAACAGAGTAGGAAGCTTCACACTCCTCCAGTTCAAAACTTACTGTGAAGCCATTCTAGTCAAAATAGTCTCATAAAATGGCAGATTCATAGAGAAATGGAACAACATTGAGAACCTACAAGTAAATTAATTCATGGAGAGCTGATCTTTGACAAAGGGCTGGAAACCACTAAATGATGAAGAGATAATCTCTTTAATGAATGAAGCTGGAAAAACTGAAACAGAACCTCACACCCTATATAAAAACAAACCCCGAATGGATCAAAAACCTAAATGTAAAGCATAAATCCATAAAAATCATCAACAAAAAAATAGGAACAAACTTAGAGACCCTACTACATGACATGGACACACTGTACAGCATAACTAAAAACATACAGACAACAGAAGATAAACTAGGTGCCTTGGATCACCAAGAAATTAAACATGTATGTACATCAAAAGATTTCATTCACTAAAACAGTTAAAAGAAAACCAAAGACTGGGGGAAAAAATGTGTCATGACATATCAGACAAGGGACTAATCTCTAAAATGCTTAGAAATGTCAGCTCTTCAATAACAATATATATATATATATATATATATATATAAAGGAAAAGGAGGACTTAGAAAAGTGCATAGGAGGTACAGATAAAAAAGTCAACTAGTACTAAATATATGATACTGCATTATCAGTAATAGCAAACAGTAATCTATGGGTAGATACATATGTAGACAGGCAAGGAGACCAGGTATGCATAGGGGAAAGGGAACATACCCATAACCATACATAGATCTGGCAGACAATATTCCTATGTATGTATTTGTATGTACTGTAGAAACATAATTCAAAAATGGATGCAGCAGCATATTGACAGGGAATCTCTAGAAATGCAAGCTGGATTCAGTAGAGGATGTGGAACAAGAAATATTGTTGCTATTTTCAGATGAATTTTAGCTGGAAGTAAAAACCAGAAAGATATTTATCTATGTTTTATTGACTATACAAAAACATTCAACTGTGTGGATCATAACAAATTGTATATAACATTGCAAATAATGAGAATTCCAGAGCACTTAAGTGCTCTTTTGCAGTATGTGTTCATAGAATTGTTCTTATGAGGAATATGCACAGAGGCTGTAATTTGAATGGAACAAGGGGATACCGCATGTCATAAAATTAGGAAGTATGTATGTCAAAGTTGTATCTTTTCACCATTCTCTTTCAATGTGTATATTGACCAAATAATCTGAGAAGCTGGACTATATGAAGAAGAATGCAGCACTGGATGGGAGGAAGACTAGGTAGCAATCTGCCATATGCAGATGACACAACCTTGCTTGCTGAATGTGAAAATACTTGAAGCACTTACTGATGAAGATCAAAGACTGCAATCTTTAGAATGCATTACACATCAATATGAAGAAAATGAAAATGCTCGCAACTGGGCCAATAAGCAACATCGTGATAAACAGAGAAAAAATTGAAATTGTCAGGAATTTAACTTTACTTGGATCTACAGTCAACACCCATGGAAGCAGCAGACAGGAAATAAGACATCATATTGAACTGGGAAAATCTGCTGCAAAAGACATCTTCAAACTTTAGAAGAGCAAAGATGTCACTCTGAAGACTAAGGTACATCTAACCCAAGCCATGGTATTTTCAATCACTTCTTATGCATGTGAAAACTGGAAAATGAATAAGGAGGACCGAAGAAGAGTTGACACCTTTGAATTGTGGTATTGTTTAAGAATACTGAAAATACTGTGGATTGCCAAAGGAATGAAAAAATCTGTCTTGAGAAAAGTGCAGCCAGAAAGCTCCTTAGAAGGGAGAATGGCCAGACTTAGTTTCACCCACTTTGGTCGTTGTTTTGGTTACCAGTGCCACTCTGACAAAAAAAATATACCACAAATGGGATGCTTGAACAAACAGAAGTTGATTCTCTAACAGTTTGGGGGCTTTAAGTCCCATGGCCCCCTCCTTCTTCCAAGTCTATTTTAGTCTGGAAGCTCCACTGAAACCCGTCTGCCATGGGTGACAGTTCTGATTACCTAACACTGCTCTGACAAGAATATACAACAAACGGGAGTTCCTTTTCTTACAGTTTGGAGGCGTAATGTCCAAGTTCAAAGTGCCAGGCTTTAGGCTGTGTAAAAGTCCCTCGGCTTTGGGCTTCAGCTCTGCCTCTTGCTCCCCACCCTTCTGAAGCTACAGGCATCTCTTGACTTAGGCAGATACTGGCTGCTGAGGCTAATAAGCCCAAAGTTGACAAATAAAATGGCACAGTCTTGATGTTACCAAACCGCACAGCAGGAGAGTAATTCAAGTCCATTGAAAGCCCCAAAGTTGGCAGAGCACGACAGGCTGCTGAACAATGACACGACTAAATGCAGGGTTCAAGCATGCCATAAGCTCAAGACCATTCCCAAAGCTGTTTCATATATACGAGAAGCACACCACATCCCTAATACAGCTACTTAGCTGCTTGTGGCAGGTCCCGCCATGGAGTTGATCACCAGTCTCATCATGGGGAATAACTACCACCAGCTGCCCAGCAACTCAATCAGGTCCTGCCAAGTTGACCCACAAACTTAACCACCACAGTCATGTTGTTGTTATGTGCCGTAGAGTTGGGCCCGACTCATAGTGACCCCTCCTTGGGTTTCCGAGGCAGTATCACTATGGAAGTAGATTGCCCCATCTTCCTTCCGAGGAGTGGCTGGTGGATT
>NW_006922024.1:2290587-2291178 GCF_000298275.1 Orycteropus afer afer | reverse complement strand
TTTTCTTCTGGAACAAAGATGATTGAAGAACATCAAAGAGATATGGTAACAGTTTAAAGGAGTAATGGACTATGAGAACCTCATCCTACATGACCTTGAGACCAGAAGAACTAGATGGTACCTGGCTACCAATGCCAACCACTAGGAAAGGGATAAAAGTTGTAGATAATGGATGGATTGGGAGAAAAATGTGGAAAAAAACCCTCAATATCATAAAAAAAGACCCGGCTCACTTGTCTGATAGAAACTGGTGACACCCCTGAGATTATGGCTCCAAGGAACCCATCAGGCCTAGAACTGAACTCACTCTCATGGCTCAACACTCAGCCAAATTATAGACAGGCCTACAAGCTGAATACCTACACCCTGCAGATGCACAACCTAGAACAATTAACCATGGAACATCAGAAAGGCAGCATTTGTGCAGGGATAAAGGTAGGGAGGCAAGAATGCATAGGCAAGAAGGACACAGGGAAAGGGTAACCACAGGGAAGGAGTGGGAGGAAAGCTTTTACATTGCTGGGAATATAACCAGCATCACAAAATGAAATGGGTTTGAATGTATAACAAATTTACTTAGTAAAGATTTTC
>NW_006922024.1:2289212-2290307 GCF_000298275.1 Orycteropus afer afer | reverse complement strand
CAACAACAACTCTAGCATTAATAGTCCAGTTCAAAAAACAGAAAAGAAATGCTGGCACAGGTGTGAAATGACAGTAATCCTCATGCACTGAAGTTGACTGTAAAATGACACAACTGTGCAAAATGAGTTCTGGTGGCATAGGACCTAAAACATTTGACTGCTTACCAGAAGGCTGGCAATTCGAAACCACCAGCCACTCCTAAGAAGGAAGACTGGGACTGTCTCAGAAACCCATGCATGGGTCGCTATGTGTCAGTTCCAACTTGAAAGCAGTGAGTTTGTTTTTCTGCTTTTACTGTGCAAAATAGTATGGTGTTTCCTTTAAAACATGGAAATAGAGATATTATCCACCAATGTTACTATTAAGTATATATCTACGGAAGTAAGAGCCATGATATGAATGATGTATGCACCCATGTTCATTACTCAATTACAGCATTACTCACAATAGCAAGAAGATAGAAACAATCTAATTGCCTATCAGTGTGTGAATGGATAAACAAACTATGGTTCATATACACAATGGAATACTGTGCAATGCTAAATAATAAAGATGAATATATTAAGCATATCATAACATGGATGAACCTGGATTACATTACACAGAGTGAAATTACTTAATCACAAAAGGACAAATATTGTATGAAACCACTATTATAAGTGTACTGTAAGTGTCACATTATGATAAGTGTGTAGAACAGCTTTCCTTGCTAGCTCAAAGTTAAGATGAAGCACTTACTGGTGAAGATCAAAGACTACCATCTTCAGTATGGATTAAACTGCAACATAAAGAAAACAAAATATCCTCCTGACTGGACGAAAAGCAACATTACTATAAATTAAGAAAAGATTGAAGTTCATATTACTTGTTTTCACAATCAACATCAATGGAAGCAGCTGTCAAGAAATCAGATGTCATATTGCATTGGGCAAATTTTCTGCAAAAGACCAAAAGACCTCTTTAAAGTGTTGAAGAGTGAACATGTCACTATGAAGACTAAGGTGCACCTAACCTAAGTCATGGTATTTTAAGTTGCCTCATATGTATGTCAGGAGCTCTGGTAGCATAGTGTTAAAACACTTGACTGCTAACCA
>NW_006922024.1:2283209-2288511 GCF_000298275.1 Orycteropus afer afer | reverse complement strand
GACCCCTCCTTGGGTTTCTGAGGCAGTATCACTACGGAAGTAGGATTGCCCAACCTTCCTTCTGGGGAGTGGCTGGTGGGTTTGAACCGCCAGCCTTGTGGTTAGCAATCAAGTGCCTTAGCCACTATGCTACCAGAGCTCCCTCACTAACTTAGGGTAGACTCATTATTAGTTCTGGTGAAGAAGTCATATATACAATAAAGGGGAGGTCAGTATCAAAATGGTCAAGGCAAAGAAAGACACTTGGTGGAGCCCAAGGGTTAAAGGCTACAAAAATAAACTCTATTACATATACAACCTTTAACAATAGTAATAAAAACAGTCTATGTTTAGATACCTGGTTATACATGCAAGCTTAACAGCTGCAGGAAGGTAAATGGGACTGCACTCATGGATATATATAGGTTTGACAGAAGATATTTCTATGTAGATATTAAATACAGTACAAATATATCTATAAATATAGTAGAGCATAGAGGGCCAAAATTATGGAAACTTCTAGCCATAACCAAACATTTTATGGGAATGAGTTGCTAGGCCTGAGAGTGCAGGACCATAGTATTTGGAGAAGTCAAGGTCAATCATCACAATATAGTCCACAAAGAGAATGTTCCACATCCTACTTTGATGAGTAGTTAGTTACTCAGTTCTTAAAAGATTGTGAGCAGCCATCTAGTATTGGTCTCTTTCTATCCAAAGTAGAGTGAAGAAAATCAAAGACATATAGAAACAATTAGTCCAAAGAACTAATGGACCACATGAACGTCAGCCTCCATGACCCTGAGACTAGAAGAACTAGATGGTGCCTGGCTGTTATTACCAACTGCTTTGAAAAATATCACAATAAAAAGTCCTAGATAGAGTGGGAGAAAAATGTGGAACAAAACTCAAAATCATAAAAAAAAAAGACTAGCCCTACTTGTTAGATAGAGACTGGTGGAACCCCCAAGATTATGTTCCTTATTCAGCTTTCAAGCTTAACCCTCAATGAACTCACCCTCATGGCTCAACTTTCAGACAAACAATAGACAGATATACAAGGTGAACAATCAACACCAGGGAGCTACACTCTTCTTAGAACAGTCAACTATTCAAGATCAAAAGGGCAGCATTTGCCCAGGAACAAAGTTTAGAAGGAAGGAAAGGATAAAAAGGATAGAAGGCCAAATGGAAACAGTAAACATAGGAAAGACGTTAAGTACTGTTACATTGTGGGAACTGCAATCAATGATATAAAACAAAATGTATATGAATCATTGAATGGGAAACTGATTTCCTCTGTAAACCTTCACTTAAGTCACAAGTTTGAAAACAAAAAATAAAATATCCATATAATAGTTCAGTATGTTTTTCTATTGTCAATGCTACTTACTATATTTTTATGTAAATAATATGCACATTACACATTTCGTCTACTGCACAACCCTCCCCCACATGTTATTTTCATAAAAATACTATAAACTAATATATATATATATATATATATATATATATATATATATGTATATGTTGTTGTTGTTATGTGCCGTCGATTCAGACCCGACTCATAGCGACCCTTCCTTGGGTTTCTGAGGCAGTATCACTACGGAAGTAGATTGTATATATATACAATAGTATATATACAAAATAGTATATATACAAAAGTAGATTGGCACTATATATATAGGGAGCTCTGGTAGCATAGTGGCTAAGGCACTTGACTGCTAACCAGACGGCTGGCGGTTCAAACCCACCAGCCACTCCTCGGAAGGAAGGTGAAGCAATCTACTTCCGTAGTGATACTGCCTCAGAAACCCAAGGAAGGGTCGCTATGAGTCGGGTCCGACTCGACGGCACATAACAACATCAACAAACAATAATTTTTAAAAATGTTGATTACTTCATTTCCATTTTTACTTTCCAAGTGATCTAATGTGAATCTTCATCTTCTTGTCTGTTGAGACAAAATTTGGTTCTCCGCAGTAGACCCTAACCAGCCTACTTTCTAGATTCCAAAGCATCCCCTCTCCCAGCAAGATTCTTTCCTTCTCCTGCAAGCCACTTTGTCCAAACTTAGGAAGAAATCACTTTTTCTTCCCAGAAAACAGCACTCATCTGGGTAGTTGGCCCCAGCTCAGGAGGTGTGAGAGTTGGCACATCTTGTACCAGAGAGGTCACAAGAGAAGCAAAGTCAGTATGCTGCATCCATGTGCATTCCTCCCCACTATCTGCTTGGCCAGCTGCCACACTTAGGCCATTTGAATGTCCCACATGTGCAGATACTACTGGGCAGGTGTGAAAGTTGCTGGAGCAGAGGGATTGTACACCTATCACTCAAGTAAGACATACTTTCACCTGCAGCATCCTGCCTCCCAATTTCATGTGGGACTGGCACTGTGGGACCCAGGTGCATGAGGGCAATGGCCCTTGCCTGCCAGGGACCAGCCAGTGCTTGGGCTGCGGCAGATACCATGTTCGGTTTTCCACCTAACTTTCTGCTCCCTTCCGGTGCAACATACTTGGGGACAGATTGGTTACAAGGAACTCCACTGCTCTCAGGCCCAGATATGAACTGACCAAAAGCAAATGTACAGTTTCAAATGTTTACTTTCCAACTACTAGAGTACTACCAAACATGACTTCTTGAATATTGGTTATACTTTTATTATATAAATATGATCAAAAGTAACATTATCAGACTGTTGAATGAGAGTGAATGAGGCCAAAATTTACTCTCAGAATGTCACAAAATGCCTGGTGTATGCATGGTGTACTATGACAGAATTTTTTTACATAATCTTGTCATTTCCACCTGTTATATATGCATGTGCATTATTTACATGGGCATAATATTTTTGAAAAAAAAAATGCAGTACTATTTATGTAGTGCCTAAAGCATTTGACTGCTAACCAGAAAGCTGGCAGTTCAAACCCACGAGCCACTCCTCAATAGGAAGGTTGGCCAATTTATTTTTGTAGTGATACTGCCTTGGACACCCAAGGAGAGGTTGCTATAAGTCAGATCTGACCCCATGGCAGTGAGTTGTTTTTTTTTTTTTGGTTTATTGAGAAACTACACTGTGAAACCAAAAGCCTATCTGAGGTATATATACATGGGCATTAAAAGATTATTTGTCCAGATTTCCATTTCTTATAGACAGAAGGAATGATGTTTAACCATTTGCTTCCCTCTTGCTATACATTGTATCCAATACAACATATGAAAATAACTGCTCACAGAATTTTTCAACAAAAATATTTGAAAATTTTCAGAGAATGTAAATATTAGATCCAGATACATAAAATAAACATTTTCCCCTAAAGTAGTAATTCTCAGGTTTTATGTAAAATTTATTAGGAGATATGGTTACAAATGGCAGTTTTGGAAATAATGCTCTAACAATATAAAAACTGAAGTGATTTGTCAGGAAATTTACCTCCCTGTTCTCTTTCTGACAATAAAAATTAAACATTAGCCAAGGGTATGGAAAGAGAAAGAAAATCAGAATTTTTTGAAAAATATATTCTCCCACGAGTATGGAAAACTGGGAAAAATTCAGCAGGAAGCAAACAGAGAAACATAATATACAGATGTCTTCTTTTTTTATTTCTCTTTCTCTGAGTTTAAATTTTAAAAGTTAAGATATGTATATGATAGGTGGAACTTTTATGATTCTGAAAACATAGCATGTTTTTCTTAATATCTAAAACATAGACAAGTAATTTAATAGTGCAAATTGGGACCCAAAGATCTTCCTTGAGATGTGTACAGGAACCCATGAGATATATAGATGCTGAGGTAAGAATCATCCCTCTCAGAAACAAATTACAATTTGTGGTTGAAGGGACATAATCATGTAGGCTATTGGTGAATGTTGACACCAACCAGTTGAGTGGAGGGCATTGCAAAAATTAGGATCTGCTTTTGCCAGGAATCCAAATGATGCCAAATTGATCAAAAATATTACCACATTCTAGGTTAAGAGAAAGAAGCCAAATTATGACTTAATAAAAGATGAATTTCTGCTGTGAAGGTTTTATGGCCATAGTGAAAGAAGATACAGAGGACAACACAAAGATATTTCTTTGATCTAGGAACCCTTCCTTTGCCTAGTACTCATGTCATGCAAAGGAGAGATTCAGATGTGTGTGTGTGAGAGAGAAGGCTGTAGATAGCTAAGAGAATGGATAGTTTTACAAATGAAATTGAACATGGTATAAAAAGACTGTTTAAATTATTATATATTATTTCGTTTTCTAAACAGAATTCACCTTACTTGTTTTGGGATTAACACATCCAGTGATGGCTTTTAAGGAAATCTCTATAAGGTATCAACAAAATACTTCCCACAATATTGCTACATATTTTCTCTTCATTGTAGAGTTGCATTTGATAAATTTTTAAAACTTACTGTTCATTATAATTATTTTCCTCATCTCACTGTTTTATTGCCAGCATCTAAAATAGTATTTGAGATGTAATAAATGATACTTTATTGTTAAATAAATTAATTAATGCTTATGGAAAATGTTTTGCTATTTTTATTGTGAATAACCTCATTCCATTTTTTGGCAGATATTTTAAGTTCATATTTGCATATAAAAATATTTGTGTCTTCACAGGAAAATTATAATTTATTCAACATATGGATTTTATAAATTAACGAGAGAAAGAAGACATTTTCAGTAAAACTGTGTCATATAAAACAACTGTATTTACTTAACATAAAAATGGAACACACATAGGCACACATATGGTTTAAAATAAGTTTCATTTTGACAAAATAAATACTAATGAAAAAAAATTGCAAATAATTTCTATATCTATTCATATTTCCTGGAATTTTGTTGTTATGTGTCGTGGAGTCGGCCCTGACTCATTGCGACCCCCTCTTGGGTTTCCGAGGCAGTATCACTACAGAATTAGGATTGTCCAACTTTCCTTCTGAGGAGTGGCTGGTGGGTTTGAACCATCAGCCTTCTGGTTAGCAGTCAAGTGTGTTAAACCCACCTGGAAAATAGAAAAATGAACGGTAAAATGTGTTTTTTTTTTTTTGGCTGGTGGGTTTGAACCATCAGCCTTCTGGTTAGCAGTCAAGTGTGTTAAACCCACCTGGAAAATAGAAAAATGAAAGTTAAAATGTGTGTTTTTTTTTTTTTTTTGGTAAGAATAATGAATGAAGTTATTAATTACTTTTTGCAATGCTAAAAAAAGCTTCATTTTTAATTATGGTCAATTGTCATGTGGCTTAAATATAATTACAAGCTATTAATGAATTTTGACTATTTCTCCCTGCTTTTCTGACATAAACACATCTGTCTT
>NW_006922024.1:2279438-2283109 GCF_000298275.1 Orycteropus afer afer | reverse complement strand
AAACACTTGCAGGATAGCAATTATATTTTTTATTCATTGAGCATTTAACATGTGTCATTTATTATTCACAGTATTTTCTCATTTAATTGTTAATATACTATGGGTTATTAACCATACTACTTCTTTGTCAGTTTGTCATACTGTGGTGGCTTGCATCCTGCTGTAAGGCTGGAGGCTATGCCACTTGTATTTCAGATACCAGCAGAGTCACCCAAGATGGACAGGTTTCAGTGGAGATTCCAGACTAAGATAGACTTGGAAGGAGGAGGGGGCCATCCACTTCTCAAACAATTAGCCAGTGAAAACCTTATGAATAGTAGTAAAACACTGTCTCCAATATTACTGGAAAACTTTATGAATACTCCTGAATAACTGTCCAATAGAGTCCCATAAGATGAACTCCTCAGGTCAAAGGCACTCAAAATGTGACTGGGAAAGAACTGCCTTTTCAGAGTAGAGCCAATCTTAATGATGTGGATGGGGTAAAGCTTTCAGGAACTCCATTTGCTGAAGGGCATGACCCAAAATGAGAAGAAAACTGAAAACATCCATTAATATTTGAAATAAGGAATGTACAAAGTATAAATCTAGGAAAATTGGAGATTGTCAAAAATGAAACAGAATGAAAAAAGATTGATATCCTAGGCATTAGTGAATTGAAATGGACTGGTTTTGGCCATTTTGAAACAGACAACCATATGATCTATTATGTCAGAAATGACAAACTGAAGAGGAATGATATGTCATTCATCATTACAAAGAACATTTCAAACTCTGTCCTGAAGTACAGTGCTGCCAGTGATAGGATAATATTCATATACCTACAAGGAAGACCAATTAATACTACTATTATTCAAATTTACATATGGACCACCAAAGCCAAAAATAAGGAAATAGATTTATACTAACTTCTGAAGTCTGAAATTGACTAAACATGCACTCAAGGTGTGTTGATTATCACTGGTGATTAAAATGCAAAAGTTGGAAACAAAGAAGAATCACTGGTCATTGGAAAATATAGCTTGGATGATAGATATGATGCTGGACATTGCATAATACAATTTTGAAAGACCATCAACTTATTCATTGCAAATATCTTTTTTCAACAACACAAACAGCAGCTTTACATGTGGACTTAAGAAAATGAAGTATACAGGAATCAGAATGATTATATCTGTGGCAAGAGGTGATGGAGAAGCTCATTATCTTCAGCCAAAACAAGGCCTGGAGCTGACAGTGGAACAGACCATGAGCTGCTCACATGCAAGTTCAAGGTGAAGCTAAAAAAAAAAAAAAAAATTAAAACAAGGCTCAAAGAGCCAAACTATACCCTTGACTATCCTTCCTGAATTTAGAGACCACCTAAAGAATGGATTTGATGCATTGGACACTAATGACTGAAAAGCAAAGGAAGTGTGTGATGACATCAAGAACATCATCCATGAAGAAAGCAAAAGGTCATTAAAAAGACAGGAAAGGAAGAAAAGACCAATTGGATGTCAGAAGAAACTCTGAAACTTATCCTTGAAAGGAAAGTAGCTAAAGCAATGAAAGAAATGACAAGATAAAAGAGCTGAAAAGCAGATTTCAAATAGAAGCTCGAGAAGACAAATTCAATTATTATAATGGAATGCAAAAAGACCTGGAGTTCGAAAACCAAAAGGGAAGAATAGGCTCAGCATTTCTGAAGCCAAAATAACTGAAGAAAAAAATTGAAATATAACATGGGCAAAACATTGAATGATGCAGGAAACATCAAAAGAAGATGGAACAAATACAGAGAGTCACTGTACTGGAAAGAATTGGTCGATGTTCATCCATTTCAGAAGGTGGCATATGATCAAGACCAATGGTAATGAAGGAAGAAATTGAAGCTGCACTGAAAGAATTGGTGAAAAACAAGGCCCCAGGAATTGAGGGAATACACATCGAGATGTTTCATCAATGGATGACTCGCTGCAGGCACTCACTTGACTATGCCAAGAGATTTGGAAGACAGCTATATCACACACAAGTATAATCATACTGAAGACAATTCAAAAATGATTGCAGCAGTATATTGACAGAGAACTTCTAGAAATGCAAGCTGGATTCAGAAGAGGATGTGGAATGAGAGATATCATTGCTGATGTTAGATGGATATTGGCTGGAAACAGAGAATACCAGAAAAATATTTATTTGTGTTTATTGACTATGCAAAATCATTCGATTGTGTGGATCATAACAAATTATGGATAACATTGCACAAAATGGAAACTCCAGAACACTTATTTGTACTCATGAGGAACCTGTACATAGACCAGGAGGCTGTCATTTGAACAGAACAAGTGGATACTGTATGATTTGAAATCAGGAAGAGAATATGGCAGGGTTTATCCTTTCACCATACTTATTCAATCTGTATGCTGAGCAAATAATCCAAGAAGCTTGACTATATGAAGAAGAATGTGGCATCAGGATTGGAAGAAGAATCATTAACAACCTTTGATATGCAGATGAAACAACTTTGCTTGCTGAAAGTGAGGATGACTTGAAATACTGATGGAGATTGAAGACTGCAGTCTGCTTTATGGATTATACTTTAGCACAAAGAAAACAAAATTCCTCACAACTGGACCAATAAACAGCATTATGATAAATGGAGCAAAGACTGACATTGTCAAAGATTTCACATTACTTGGATCCACAATAAACACCAATGGAGGCAGCAGTCAAGACATTAGACAAGGTATTGCATTGAAAAAATCTGCTGCAAAGACATCTTTAAAGTGTTGAAGAGAAAAGATGTCTCCTTGAAGACGAAGTTGCACCTAACCAAAGCCATGGTATTGTCAATAGATTCATATGCATGTGAGAGCTGGACAATGAATAAGAAAGACAGAAGAATAGTTGATGCTTTTGAGTTGTGTTGGTGAGGAATACTGAAAGTACCATGAACTTCCAAAAGAAATAAGAAATATGTCCTGGAAGAAGTGCAGCCAGCATGCTCCTTCAAAATGAGAATGGCCAGACTTCGTGTTAATATACTTTGGTCATGTTGTCAGAAGGGACCATTCCCTAGAGAACATAGCATGCTTGGTAAAGTGGAAGGTCAACACAGAAGGGGAAGGCCCTCTATAAGTTGAATTGATACACTGGCTGTAATGATGGGCTCAGGTATTGCAGGGATTGTGAGGCTGGCACAGGACTGGGTACTGTTTCATTCTATTGTACATAGGGTCACTATGAATCAGAGATGACTAAACAGCACTTAACAACACATGGTTTACTATTTCTCTTTCTTTATAGATAGAGAAATTAAACCACTAAGGGCTAAGTAATTGACTGGTAAGTGTCAGACCTGGTACTCAAAATCAGGCCATTTTATTTTCAAAGTCCCCCTTAAACAGTTGTTGTTGTTGTTGTTAAGTGCCGTCGAGTCGTTTCCAACTCATAGCGACCCAACGTACAGCAGAACGAAACACCGCCCGATCCCGCGCCAGCCCCACAATCCCTGCTATGTTTGAGCCCATCATCGTAGCCACTGTGTCAATCCATCTCGTTGAAGGCCTCCCCCTCTTTCGTCGACCCTCCAACCTACCAAGCATGACATCCTTCTCCAGGGAATGGTCCCTTCTGACAACAGGACCAAAATAGGTGAGATGAAGTCTGGACATTCTTGCTTTCAAGGA
>NW_006922024.1:2273917-2275343 GCF_000298275.1 Orycteropus afer afer | reverse complement strand
CTGAGTTTCCTCTCCTCACCTAATCCCTTCTGCTGATTGCTCTTCTCTCTGGCTTCCTGGCTTTTAATACCCTTTCTCCTGTTCTTCCCACCTGCTACTTTGGGCATCCCTGAGTTCTCTCTCCACACCTGTAACCCTGGGGCTGACTGCTCTTCTGTCCAGGTTCCTGGCTTTTATCCCCTTTCTCCTGCTCTTCCCACCTGCTACTTTGGGCATCCCTGAGTTGTCTCTTCTCACCTGTAACCCTGTGCCTTAAACAGTAAGACAATGTATATAATGTATATAATCAGTAGTAAAATAATGGGAGTGGCCTGAGGGGAGCCAGAGGGAAAGTGAGAAGGGGTGGCAACTTTGGAGCTGCTAAGGGAGACCAGAGAATGTACAGAGCAGATTGGAACAACTAATGAAGACAAAATATCTGTTAATTCTCCATACTGTGGTGCTTGCTAAGACAAATTCAAAGGAAGGAAGAGGCCATTCACTTCTGAAAGAAATGGCCAGTGAAAACCTATGAATAGTTCTGAAGCATAATATGATATAGTGTCAGAAGATGAGCCCTTAAAACCAAAGGCACTCAAAATAAGACTGGGGAAGAGTTGGCTCCTCAGAGTAAAGCTGACCTTAATGATGTGGATGAAGTAAAGCACTCCATTTGCCAGTGTGGTATGACTCAAAGAGAAACAGCTGTAAACATCATTAATAATAAGAACATGGAATGTATGGAGTATGAATCTAGGAAAATTGAAAGTTGTTAAAAATGAAATGGAACACATAAAGATAGATATCTAAGGCATTAGTGAGCTGAGGTGGACGAGTTTTGGCCATTTTGAATCAAACAACTGTATGAAATATTATGCTAGATATGACAAATTGCAAAGGAATGGCTTGACATTCATCATCACAAAGCATACATCAAGATCTAACCTGAAGTACAATACTGTCAGTGATAGGATAATATTCATAAGCCTGTAAGGAAGATTAGTTAATACTACTATTATTCAAATTTACACACAAACCACCAAAGACAAAAATGAGAATATTAAAGATTTTTACCAACTTCTGCTGTGTGAAATTCACAGAACATACAATCAAGATGTATTGACTATTACTGGTGATTGGAATGCAAAAGTTAGAAACAAAGAAGAATCACTGACAGTTGGGAAATAATTCCTTGGTGATAGAAATAAGGCTGGATATTGCATGATAGAACTTTGAAAGACCAAAGACTTAGTCATTGTAAATACATTTTTTCAACAACACAAACAGCAGTTATACATGTGGACTTTGCTAGATGGAGTACACAAGAATCAGATAGACCACATCTGTGGCAGGAGGTGATGGAAAAGCTCAGTATCTTCAGCCCAAACATGGACAGGAGCTGATTGTGGAAAAGACCATCAACTGCTCATATGCAAGTTCAAGCTGA
>NW_006922024.1:2242299-2268382 GCF_000298275.1 Orycteropus afer afer | reverse complement strand
AAAAAAAAAAAGAAGAAAATGGAAGAAATACACAGTCACTGCACCAAGAAAAATTGGTTGATGTTCATTCATTTCAGG
Organism: Orycteropus afer afer; assembly: GCF_000298275.1. Taxonomy (NCBI): domain Eukaryota; kingdom Metazoa; phylum Chordata; class Mammalia; order Tubulidentata; family Orycteropodidae; genus Orycteropus; species Orycteropus afer. The sequence goes on along the minus strand of NW_006922024.1, from coordinate 2,268,304 downwards.
AGGTGACATATAACCAAGAGCCAATGGTGTTAAGAGAGGAACTTGAAGCTGCTCTGAAGTAATTGGCAAAAATCAAGGCTCCAGGAATTGACAGAAAACTCATTGAGATGTTTCAGTAAATGGATGCTTTTCCAGAGGCAGTCACTTGGCTATGTCAAGAGATTTGGAAGACAGATACCTGGCTGCCAACAGACTAGAAGAGATCCATATTTGTACCCATTCTGAAGAATGGTGGTCCCACAGACTGTGGAATTATCAAACAATATCTTTAATACAATGCACAAGTAAAATCTTACTGTTGTTGTTGTTATATGCCGTGGAGACAGACTCAACTCAGAGTGACCCCTCCTTGGGTTTCTGAGACAGTATCACTACGGAAGTAGATTGCCCGACCTTCCTTCTGAGAAGTGACTGGTGGGTTTGAACCACCAGCCTTCTGGTTAGCAGTTAAGTTCCTTAGGTACTATGCTACCAGAGCTCCCAAAATCTTACTGAGGACAATTCAAAAATGATTGCATCAGTATATTGACAAAGAACTTCCAGAAATGGAAGCTGGATTCAGAAGAGGGCATGGAAGGAGGGATATCATTGCTGATGTCAAATGGATCTTGATTCAAAGCAAAAATACCAGAAAGATGTCTACTTGTGTTTTATTGACTAACTAAACCATTTGATTGTGTGGATCATAACAAATTATGGATAACATCGTGCAGAATGGGAATTCCAGAACACTTACGTGTACTCATGTGGAAACTCTAGATAGATTAGGAAGCTGTCATTCCAACACAACAAGGTGATATTGTATGATTTAAAATCAGGAAGGGAGTGTGTCAGGGTTGTGTTCTTTTGCTACATTTATTGAATCTGGATGCTTAACAAATAATCAGAAAGGCTGGACTATATAAAGAAGAATGTGGCATCAGGATTGGAGGAAGACTCATTAACAACGTACAATATGCAGATGACACAACTTTGCTTGCTGAAAGTGAGAATGACTTGAAGCCCTTACTGATGAAGATTGAAGAATACATTCTGCAATATGGATTACACCTCAATATAAAGAAAACAGAAATACTTACAACTGGACCTATAAGAAGCATCATGATAAATGGATTCAAGTTGTCAAAGACTTCATATTACTTGGTTCTACAATCAATAGCAATGGAAGCAGCAGTCAAGACATCAGATGACATATTGCACTGGGCAAATCTGCTGCAAAAGACCTCTTTCAAGTGCTGAAGAGCAAAGATATCTCGTTGTAGAGTAAGGTGTGCCTAAATGCCTAAGGCACTTGACTGCTAACCAGAAGGCTGATAGTTCAAACCCACCAGCCACTCCTCGGAAGGAAGATGGGGCAATCTACTTCTGTAGTGATACTGCCTCGGAAACCCAAGGAGGGGTCGCTATGAGTTGGGTCCAACTCGACGGCACATAACAACAACAACAACAACAACAACAACAACAACCCAAGCCATGGTATTGTCGATCACCTCATATGCATGCGAGAGCTGGACAATGTATAAGGAAGACCAAAGGAAAATTGGTGCTTTTGAATTGTGGTGTTTTCAAAGTATGCAGAAAGTATCATGGGCTTTTGAATTAACTAACAAATCTGTCCTAAAAGAAGTGCAGCCAGAGTCTTCCTTGGAAAAAAGAATGGCCAGACTTTGTCTCATGTACTTTAGTCATGTTGTCAAAAGGGTACATTCTCTGGAGAAAGATATCATGCTTGGTAAAGTGGAGGGTCAATGAAAAAGAGGAGGGCACCCTAAAGAGATGGACTGATAGAGTGACTGCAACGATGGGTTCAGGTATGGCAGGGATCTTGGGGCTGGCACAGGACCAGGCAGTGTTTCATTCTCTTGTGCATAGAGTCACTATGAGTCCGAAACAACTTGATGTCACCTAACAACAACAACGTGTACCAAATAGGAGAAAGTTTGTGTGTCTGTATTAAGATAAGAAAGTAGTACTCTTCAAAATATCACTAAAAATAAAGTAAGATAGTTAGTAATAATAAAAGTGTAAATTAATTAGGAAAACATACAAACCCTAATTAGCATGCACCTCATAGCAAAGTTTCAAATATGTGAATCAAATATTAACAAATAAAAACTATAATTGGAAAATATTAACTCTCCAGTCTCAGACAATTGGGCGATCATATGGTCTACTATGATGAGAATGACAGATTGAAGAGGAATGGCTTCACATTCATCATTGAAAATAATATTTCAAGATTAGTCCCAAAGTACAATGTTATCAGTGATAGGATACTATTTATACACTTCCTTACAAGGAAGATCTGTTACCACAATTATTATACAAATTAATGAAGCATACATGAATGTTGTCAAAGATGAAGTGATCGAAGTTATTTACCAATTTCTGCAGTATGAAATTGATCAAACATGCAGTCAATATTCATAATTACTGATGACTGAAATGAGAAAATTGGAAGCAACAAGGATTGGTAGCTTGAAAACATGACCTTGTGGATGGAAATGATTCCAGAGATTGCATGATAGACCTTTGTATACCAATGACTTATGCATTGCAAGTACCTTTTTACAATGTAAATGTTGACTATGAATGTGTACATCACCAGATGAAATGTACAAGAATCAAATCAACTACATCTGTGCAAAGAAACATTAAGCTCAACATCATTGGTCAGAACACAGGGGAAAATTGTAGAACAGATTTTCAAAATAAAGATGCAGAAAATGAAAACATATGTCCACAAGAGCCAAAGTATGACTTTATATACAACACATCTGAATTTACAGACCATGTCCAGAATAGATTTGATGCACTGAATACAAATACCCAAAATCAAGACAAGTAGAGGGATGATATCAAGGACATCATACATGAAAAAAGCAAAAAGTCATTCAAAAGACAGGAAATAAAGAAAACACCAAAATGAATGTCAGGAGTTTCTGAAACATGCTCTTAAAGAGAGAGTAGCTAAAGTGAATGGAAAAAAAAAAAATGAAGTAAAAGAGCTGAACACAGAATTTTCAAGGGCCTCTCAGGAAGACAAAGTAACATATTTTAACGAAATGCGCAATGGCCTGCAATTAGAAAAGCATAAAGGAAGAATACACTCAGCATTTCTCAAGATAGAGAAACTGAAGAAAATTTCAAGCTTCAAGTTACAATACTGAAGAATTCTATGAGGAAAATATTAAATAACACAGGAAGCATCAAGGAAAGATGGAAAAAAAATGCACAGAGTAAATATATCAAAAATAATTGGCAGACATCGAACTCCTTAAGGAGGCAGAATGCACTGATGAACTGAAGGTCTTGAAGGAAGAACTCTAAGCTGCCCTGAAGGCATTGATGAAAAACGAGACTCCATCCATTGACTGAATACAAATTGAGAGGTTCAATAAATGGATGCAATGCTGGAAGCACACTCACTCATCTTTGCAAATAAATTTGATAGATAGCTGTGTGGCCAACTAACTTGAAGAGGTCCATATATGTGGATTCCAAGGAAAAATGAACCAAAAGAAGGCATGAATTATTAAACAATATCATTAATATCACTTGAAAGTATAGTTTTGCTGAAGATAATTAAAAAATGGTTGCAGCAATGTATTGACAGGCAATTGTTAGAAATTCAAGCAACATTCCGAAGAGGATGTGAAATAAGGTACCATTGCTAATTTCAGATGAATCTTGGCTGAAGGTAGACAATATCAGAAGGATAGTTACTTGGGAATTATTGATTATGCAAAGGCATTTTACCATGTGGATCATAACAAATTATGGATTACAGTGCAAACAATGGGAACTCCAGAACAACTAATTGTGTTCACAAGGAACATGCTCATAGATCAAAAGGTGGTTGTTTAAACAGAGCAAGAGGATACATCATGGTTTAAAATCAGGAAAAAATTGAGTACTTATTTATATACTTATTCAATCTGTATGTTGAGCAAATAATTTGAGAAGAAGTACTATGCTGAGAAAATAGTCTGTGAAGAAAGACTTTATGAAGAAGAACATAGCATCAACATTAAAGGAAGATTCATCAACAACTTGTGATAGGCATTTTATATTACTTCACTTACTGATAGTTAAGAAGACTTTAAATACTTACTGATGAAGATCAAATATATGGCCTTCAATATGGATTAAGTTTTACTTAAAGAAAAAAAAAAAAAAATGATCCCCACAAAGTGGACCAATAAGCCCCATCATGAAAAATGGAGAAAAGTTTGAAATTGTCAAGGATTTCATGTTACTTGGATCCACAATCAATACCCATGGTTTGGCTGTCAAGAAATCAAATAATGTATTGCATTGGGCATATCTTCTGTAAAAGACCTCTTGAAAGTTTTGAAAAGCAAAGATATAATTTTAAATACTAAAATGCACCTGACAAGCCATGATATTTTCAGTCACCTTATATGCATGTGAAAGCTTGACAATGAATGAAAAAGAAGACAGAAGATAAATTTATATCTTTTAATTAAGTGTTGGTGAAGAATGGAGCTCTGGTAGCATAGTGCTTAAGGCATTTGACTACTGACCAGAAGGCTGGCAGTTCAAACCCACCTGCCACTCCTCAGAAGAAAGATTGGGCAATCTACTTCCGTAGAGAAACTGCCTCAGAAACCCAGGGAGGGGTTGCTATGAATCGAATCAACTCAATGGCAGTTAATTTGGTTTGGTTTGGTGAAGAATATTGAGTATACCATGAACTGCCAGAAGAACGAACCCATTTTTCTTGGGAGAGGTACAGCCAGAAAGTTCCTTAGAAGCAAAGATGACAAGACTTTGTCCCATGTACTTTAGACATCTTATCAGAGGGCACTAGTCCCTGGATTAGTTCATTATGCTTGGAAAAGAAGAGGGTCAGCAAAAATGAGGAAGAATCTCAACAAGATGTATTGACACAGAGGCTTTAACAATGGGCTCAAATATAGCAATAGTTGTGAGGATGACTCTGGATTGGGCAGTATTTCATTCTGTTGTACATAGGGTTTTTTTGAGTTGGAACCAACTCAATGACACCTAACAACAACAACAATCAACCTGTAGTTAACACAGAAGCAGACAAACGGTAAGAAGAAAGGTATACATCTATCTAATTGATACTGGTAGATTATGAATCCCAGAGTATAGAAGCAGATTTTTTCAATAAATATGAAATATTCACCAACATAAACCACATGCTGAGCATACAGTAAGTCTTAATAAAATTAAAAAGATTGAAATTATTGCAAGCTTTTCTTTTTTCTGACCATAATGGAATTGAACTAGAAACAAATGATTCTTTCTAGAAAATTCCCAATATTTGACATTTAATTGATGCATTTCTATGTAATTTAGCAGTCAAAAATTTGTCTCAAGAGCTCACAGGAACTATTTAAAATAAACATAAATATTTAAATATTTATATTTTGAATAATATAAAAATATTTCCTACCATATATATGGAATTAAGGAAAAAAATGCTTTAGAAGAAAATTTATCTGTATAAATATATATATTTGAAAGATAGAAATATACATACTCAATGATCGAATTTTAACCTTAAAGGTTTAGAAAAAGTAAGCAAAGTTTATACAAAATGTGTAAAATTAAGGAAATAATAAAGGCAGGAACATAAATCAATGGGATAGAAGATAGAGAAGAAATAAAAAGCAACAAAGTTAAATTTATTTCCCCAAAAAATTAATAAAATTGAAAAGTTCAGATCCTATAAACATTAAAAAGAATATTATAATGATTGCTGTTGTTGTTATGTGCCTTAGAGTTGGACCTGAGCCATAGCAACCCCTCCTTGCATTTCCGAGGCAATATCACTATGGAAGTAGATTGCCCAACCTTCCTTCTGAGGAGTGGCTTGTGGGTTTGAACCGCCTTCTGGTTAGCAGTCAAGTGCGTTAGGCACTATGCTACCAGAGCTTGATTATATGTCTATAATTTTTTAAATGATCAAATGAACAAATTCTTGAAAAATATTGTTTACCAATCTGGCCAAAGAAGAAACAAAACATCTAAATAGCCTAATATTATTAGAGAGATTGAAATAAAAATGAAATAGTAAATAAAACTTCAGACCCATACAATGAAGGTAATCAAATATTCTAACAATAATCAATAACCATTCGGTAATTGAAAGTGAGAAGAAAACACCCCCCAAAACATTTCATGAGATTAGCATACATCTGATACAATAGCTGACAGAGATACTACCAGAAAAATAAAATTATAGACCCAAATCTTCCATGAAAATACATGCAAAAAATCCTTAATATAATATTTGTAAATTAAATACATCAATATACATAATTGACAATACATCAAGAGATTGAAAGAAAACAATGAAATTAATATGCATGTCAGTATGAGGCTGTAAGCTATATCACTGTTATTTCAAATACCAGCAGGGTCACCCATGGTGGACAGGTTTCAGTGAAACTTCTAAACTAAGACAGACTGGGAAGAAGGAAGGGACATCCACTTCTCAAAGAATTGGCCAATGAAAACCTCATGAATAACAGTGAAACACTGGCTGTTATATTACTGTATTGTGAAGTCATTGGACTGGGCATTGTTTCATTCTGTTGCACATAGGGTCACTATGAGTCACAGCTGACTCAATGGCACCTAACAATAACAATGGTAAATTCAGAAAATAGTAATATGTTTTTTTGTTGTTGTTGTTATGTGCCGTCAAGTCAACCCTGACTCATAGTGACCCCTCCTTGGGTTTCCAAGGCGGTATCACTATGGAAGTAGATTGCCCAACCTTTCCTCCGAGGAGTGGCTGGTGGGTTTGGACTGCCAGCCTTCTGGTTAGCAGTCAAGTGCCTTAGGCACTATGCTACACACAAATACAAATATGTCAATATTTATATGAAATTTAAAATCCAAGTATTTGAAAAGTAGTGGAGGAGGAGAATGAGGATAAAATATTATCATAAAACTACATCAGAGGAAATTTTTAAGAGATTGAATTTAAGGAACCAAAACAGGTATGATTGTTTCTACATCAGTCAATTATAGTATATATATTAAGATTATAGTAAATATCAGAGAAAGTGGAAGTTGAAAAATAGAGCTAGAGTACGGTTTCAAATAACATGTTTAATTTTTTTTGTAATAGTAGGGCATACAGTCACAGCTAGTTTCTAGATTAAAAAAAAAAAAATCTTACACAATAGGTTTTATGGGTTTGAAGATTTAGGACCATAATTTTGTGGTACAACTCAGTGAACTGGCACAACATAGTCCACAAAATTATATTCTAAACCTTAGATTGGTATCTAGCACCTGGGGTCTTAAAAGCTTGTGAGCAACACTCTAAAATAACAACTATGGATCTCTACTCATTTGGAGGAAATGAGAAGAAGGAAATTAAAGAGTTAAAGAAGACACTAACTCATAGAGCTAATTGCTTACACAAACCATAGGCTCATCTATCCTCAGACCAAAAGAACTAGACGGTGTCCTTCTGACCAGTCACATAACACCACATTGTCCCAGATAGCATCAGAGATCATTATAGGGGAAAAACAAACAAACAAACAGCAACAACAACAACAACAAAAGTCCAATTCCTAAAAAAAAAAAAAAATTCCAGACCAGAGGACTAGAGGAACCCTTGGACTATCATCCTGAGGTACTCTTTAAATTTTATACTGAAACTTCATCTGGAGGTCACCTTTCACCTAAATAACTGATTTGCTCTTATTGTCAACTGTGAATACTTTATTACTTTAAGAATATATATATATATATATATATATGAGACCAAAGAGTCAACATTTACCCTAAAGCAAATGAGAAATCAATATTTACCCTAAAGTAAATAAGAAGTTGGGGGCAGGGGACATTGGTCAGGGAAACAAAAATAAAGGAAACAAAACAACTAGAATGGAAAGAGAATGTTGACAAAATGTGGAAAACTTAACCAATGTCACTGAACAAAATGTACAGATATTGTTAAATGGGAACCTAATTTGCAGTATAGTTTCACCAAAAACACAATAAAATTCTTAAAAATATATTTATGATGGAGAAAATAGAAATAGTATAATATCTTAAATAAGGAATATGGCTGGAATGTAGGTTATTTTTAAAACTTAAGATGCTTGAATGATTTTGCAGACAGGAGAATAAAACTTACTGGAAAATGATTGATTGGATACACAAAATTTACAATGACTACCAGGGCCAGGAGAAAGAGAGTAAAGGGGAATCACTGTTTAGGAAACAGTTTCTGTTTATGATGACAGAAAACTTGGCCACTGAAACTGATGATAGTTTCACAATATGACTGGTGTAATTGGTTTCACTGAATTATATTCATGAGAAATGTTGACTTGACAAAGTTGTTATCTATATGTTTTACTACCTTAAAAAAGATAATTGATATAAATTACTAAAGAAGGTGAAGTTATTTAGAATGAAGACCATCTGTGAAGAATCAGCTTAGCTAAAGTTAGAATCATATTTGTCCTTAAGACAGCAGAAGTGATAAGGACAGATCAAAATAAGAATATACTTGAAGTTATTCTCAAGTCCCATTGAGTCAGTTTCAACCTATAGTGACCCCTATGTACAACAGAAGGAAACACCGCCTGGTCCTGAGCCACCCTCACAGTTGTTGCTATTCTTGAGCGAATGGTAGCAGCCGCTATGTCAATCCATCTCATTGGCGTCTTTCCCTTTTTCACTGACCCTCTACTTTACCAAACATGATATCTACAGTGCAGTGAATTGCTTAATATGGTCCTTCCACCCTCTAGTCACTCCTCGTATGGAAGATGGGGCAATCTACTTCCATAGTGATACTGCCTTGGACACCAAAAGAGGGGTCGCTATGAGTCGGATCCGACTGCAGGGAAGTGAGAGTGAGTGAGTCATAATTCTCCATTGTGATGTATTGTAAATCCTATTGTCTAGGTCTGTTTAGGGTGGGATTATACCTTGAGTCCTCCCTTGATGGAGGGTTTGACTAAAGTCACCACCTTTAGTTTCCTTGAGGGTACATATATGAATGTTCAAGGAAAAATTGCCTTTGGTACGTCATCATCATACTCCTGGACTTGAGACAGCAGCAAGTCATCTGACTTGATTTGGGTTCACCAGCCCCTGCAACCATATGAGTAAGGTGTGGTTGCATCCTCCACCACTGCATGAACCATTTTATTGCACTTTGAGTTCTGTGAATGAAATACAGACCCCTAAGACAGAGGGGAGAGTACTGAGTGGGGGAGGAGGAATTGATGTTAGCGATGAAAGAATATTACATCTTTAACCTCCATTTCATAGGGACCAACTTTCTGTTGATCTTTCTAAAAGAAATTATTTGAGCAAGGACTGATCTTTCCTGATAATATTACTAAAGTATGAGAGACAAAATCTGGCCATTCTCACTTAATAGGAACATTCAGCAATACTTCTTCCAAAACAGGTTTATTCATTCTTCTGGCAGTCATGGGATACTCGGTATTATTTGTCAACTCCATAATTCAAATGAATCAACTGTTCTTCAGTCTTCTTTATTCATAGGCCAGCTTTCATTGGGCAATGTAAAACTAATGAGAAGATGGCAGTTTGGGTCAGGTTCATCTTAGTCTTCAAAATGACATTTTTAGCCTTTAATACTTTAAAGAGGTCTCTTGCAGCAGATTTGTCCAATTCAATACTTAATTTCTTGACTGCTACTTCCATGGGCACTGATTTTGGATCCAAGTAAAATAAAATCCTTGACAACTTCATTTTTCTCCATTTATCATGATGTTGTTTATTGGTCCAGATGTGAGGACTTTTTGTTTACCTTATGTTGAGGTGCAATCCATACTGAACACTGCAATCTTTGATCATCATTAGTAAATGCTTCAAGTTTTCTTCACTGTGACCAATTAAAGTTGTTTCATCTGCATATCAGAGGTTGCTAATGAGTCTTCTGCTAACTCTAATGTTGTGTTCTTTTTCATATAGTTTGCCTTCCTACATTATCTGCTCAGCACACAGTTTGAATAAGTATGGTGAGAGGACACCACTCTGATTCACACCTTTCTGAATATTAAAACATGTAGTATACCCTTGTTCTGTTTGAAAGAATGTCTCTTGGTCTATGTACAGTTTCCTCACAAGCACATTCAAGTGAGCTGAGACTACCATTCTTTTTGTTGTTATCCATAATTTGTTATGATTTGCACAGTTGAATGCTTTTGCATAGTCAATAAAACACAGGAAAAACATGTTTCTTATATTCTCCACTTTCACCCAAGATCTATCTGACATCAACAATGGTATCCCTCATTCCACGTCCTCTTCTCAATCCAGCTTGAATTTTTGGTAGTTCCCTGTTGATGTACTGCTGAAAATGTTTTTAAATTATTTTCAGCAAAAATTTTACTTGTGTATGATATTAATGGTATTGTTAGATAATTTCCACACCCTGTTAGATCACCTTTCTTTCCCATGGACACTACCTTGGATCTCTTCCAGTAAATTGGCCAGGTAGTTGTCTTCCAACTTCCTTGGCAAAAACTAGTGGTTACTTCCAGCATTGCATCCATTTGTTGAAACATCTCAGTGGGTATTCTGTCAATTACTAAAGCATTATTTCTTGCCAATTCCTTCAGTGCATTTTTAACTTCTTCCTTCAATACCATCAGTTCCTGATTATATGTTACCTACTGAAATGATTGAACACTGACCAATTATTTTTGATACAGTGACTGTGTATTCCTTCTATCTTCTTTTGTTATTTACTTCATTGTTCAGTATTTTGCCCACAGAATTCTTCAATATTACAACTCTAGGCTTGAATTTTATTTTATTTAGTTCTTTCAGTTTGAGAAATGGTGAACGTGTTCTCCCCTTTTGATTTTCTAACCTAGATCTTTTGCACATTTCATTATAATATTTTACTTTTTCAGTTTGGGCCTCCCTTTGGAATTTTCTGTTCAGCTTTTTTACTTTATCTTTTCTTCCATTTAGTTTAGCTACTCTGCATTCAAGAGTAAGTTTCAGAATCTCTTCTGATATCCATTTAGATACATTCTGTCAGTTTGTCATTCTGTGGTGGCTTGTGTGTTGTTGTGATGCTTGAAGCTATGCTACTGGTATTTCAAATATAAGTAGGGTCACCCATGGTACACAGGTTTCAGCAGAGCTTCCAGACTAAGAGTGACTAGGAAAAGGATGTATTTGTCACTTCTGAAAAAGTTTGCCATGTAAAACCAAATAAATAGCAGTGAAATTTAGAAGTAGAAGAGAATAAATTTTAGATTGATTATATTTTCTTACTGATATGAGAGATTAGGTAATTAACTGAGATGTTTGTAAGCAGATATGGTAAATGGGGAATAATGTGATATAGTGAGGGGAATACAGATTATAATCAGCACAGTGACATAAGAACATCAGCTACCTAAAATCATATAATAAAACCCACTCATTGCCTTTGAGTCAATTCCAACTCACAGAAACCTTATAGGACAGAGAAGAAATTTTCCATAGGGTTTCCAAAGCTGTAATGGTTATGGAAGAAGATTGGCATATTTTTTTCCCCCACTAAATGGCTGATAGGTTTGAACCAATGACTTTCTGTTAGCAGCCAAGAGCTTTAACCACTGCACCATGAGGGCTCCTTAAATCATACAACAGAGACTTTATATAAAGACAGAATGAAGTGCCAGATTTTCAGAAAGAGATAAAGATTATCCAACAAATTCTGCCATTTTTTTCCTAAACTCTCCAAAATTCATGCAAATTTACTTAGAATTATCATTCAAATTTCAAAGAAATTCTTGAATCTTATAAAGAAGTGTACCACTAGTACAAGGATTATAAAGAGACTGCTTTTAACACATTCTCTTTTCTGTCCCAACATCATACTGTTTGCAAACTGAACACCCTAGAATGATTTGTCCCACACTTGAATTTTCTTTTATTCTGCAGATCATTGTCCTAAGGGTGAATGTGTATAATTTTCTATATATTTATATTTGTGTGTTTATATTAAGATGTATAATCTAATATATTTGAGTACATTAAATACATAACAAATATATTCACATCTTAAATATAAGTAAGCATATATAAATATACACAGTTTGCAATATTTATAGAGTGCAATTTTTAACATAAATTTCCAAATTTTTCTTTTCTCTAAAAAGCAAACAAGCAAAAACAAAACCAAACTGAAAGTCTGTGGACTCGGTCTCTACATTTTCCAAGGAACAGTTGCTTGAAGTTAATCAAGAGCTGCTTTCTTTAAATTCTGCTGTTCACATTTTACTTCTCACAGTTGCTTAGCATCACTCTTGCACTGTAGTTTTGCCATGATAGGTATAGGAAAACAAAATCATTTCCTGATTCTTGATTTTTCAAATTATGAGGGATATATGTGAGATAAGATTTCATTTTCCTTAACAGACAAAATAAGTATGTTTCTGTTTAAGCATATACACACATACACACATACACAAATATATATATATACACACACACATATACATATACATATATATACATACATGTATATATATATATATATATATATATATATGAGCTCTGGTAGCATAGTGCCTAAGGCACTTGACTGCTAACCAGAAGGCTGGCGGTTCAAACCCACCAGCCACTCCTCAGAAGGAGCCACTCCTCAGAAGGAAGGTTGGGCAATCCTACTTCCATAGTGATACTGTGATACTGCCTCGGAAACCCAAGGAGGGGTCGCTATGAGTCGGGGCCGACTCGACGGCATATAACAACAACAACATATATATATGTGTGTGTGTATATATATATATATGTGTGTATATATATATATATATATATGACTTCAGTCAGTGGCTCCCTCCATTCTTTTATGTTACTTGTCTATCACCATTATTATAATATATAGTTTTTAAATCTGGACCAACTAATGTATATATAGCAAATCCAGGGATATAATGTATATATAGCAAATCCAGGGTTGTAATTAATTCTGGCAAAAACATTACTCAATAAGTAAAGAGCTATTTATCCGTTTGCCTTTAGTCATAATCAACAAGAACAATGCATTTTGTTCTTGGTTTATTTACCTGTTCTGTCTTCTATGGATAATGAAATGTGGCCTGTAGTAGCCAGGCTTCATCCTTCCCACATACTCAAATAACATTGATGTAGAAGAACTTGAATTTAGAAAATGTAGAGGGCAATAAGAAAATCAAGAATGAATAAACCCAAAGAGTTACAATTTTCACCAGAGTGATGTAAATTAAGGATGATTTCTTACATATGATATAATGACAATTTGTGAGCCCTAAGATCTGTACATACTCTGAAATCTAAAAAGTCTCTAAAGTATATAATTTCCTCAGTCCTCTAATTTGGAGATTGAGAATAATGTTAGTACTTCACAGAGATGTGATTAGAATGTAATACTGTAATTTCAGCTGCAAATTTAAATACACTACCCAGAAGCACAGAAGCACACAGAGTATAAGTTCTTTCTTTAACTGAAGCCATTTTATTATTTAAATTTCCTAACCCCACTCCACTCCCCTCCACACTTATTCCCCAACTCCTTGTTTACAACCATCTTCTTGGGCAGCAGGAAATAAGGGGAAGGGAACTTTAGCTTGATGAATTGTGTCGTAGTCTCTGCCATTTCAATAAATTTGTTTTAGTAAGTTGCTTGCTTTGGGGGGGGGGGACCTCATCCTTTGTATTTTTCCCCTACTCTTATAAATTGGGCAATCTACTTTTGTAGAGATGCTGCCTCAGAAACCCAAGAAGTGGTTGCTATGGGTCGAATCAACTTCATGGCAGTGAGTTTGGTTTGTAGTTTACTCTTGTAAATTAAAGAATTAAAAAAAATAAATAAATGAACAACAACAACAAAATAAATCTACTCCTGGAGGCCATGTTTTAGCTAAATAACAGATTTGTTCATAAAATAAATAATCTTACCCATGATTACTGTGTTCATTAAAAACAAAACAAAGCAAAAAAAAAAAACACTCATATGAGACCAAGTGGATCACATTTACTCTCAAGAAAAGTTGAGAAGTTAGGGAATGAAGCAAGGAAACTAGATTAATGGAAACAGAACAATCAGAACAGAAATAATGAAGATATTGACACATTGTGAAAAATGTAACCAATGCCACTGAACAGTATGATAAATTTTAATTATTAAATGGGAATCATTTTTCTGTATAAACATTCATTAAAAACACAATTAAAACATAAAGCAATATACATGGGCAAGCTCAACCTTAACATGAGACCGAGTGCTAACAGAACTACCCATACATTAATAATGATAATACATAATCTTGGCAGAAGAACTGAAAGTCATATTACTTGATTCTAAAATAAATCAAAACAACTAGGTTGAATAGGGATTCTGAGGTAAAATAGGAGAATTTGATGAAAGTCTGTTCAAATATTATTTAGCCTTAAGCAGAATGATTCATTAAAAGACACACAACATTTGGATTTGAAAAATACATGGTCAATAAATATACAAGTGTAAATAGAAATGAGAAAAGTTTTCATGTGTAGGAATCTCTGGATGACATAAATGGTTAATTACTTGACAACTAACCTAATGGGTGGCAGCTCAAAATCATCCAGAGATGCCTCAGAAGACAGGCCTGGCTACCTGCTTCCAAAAGGTCACAGCCTAGAAAACCGCAAGGTGCATTTCTACTCTGCACACATGAGGTTGCCATGACTCAACAACTTGAGGGTAACTAACAACAACAATAGTGTCATTATATTAAGTACAAGATGAGTAGAATAGTACTAAATAAACAAATGAACCCTGAACTGTGGTTTTACGTAGACTAATAAGAGATTAGAGAAGAGAATTCAGATCCTACAAGCTGGTCTGCATTAAAGTGTTTTATCATCAATCCCACCCCCCAGGTGTGTCCCTATCCTCCAAAAATATGCTGGTGAAGATATTGACTCCTTATAAACTCTGGGCATGCATGGGCCATTACTGCTATTCACCAATGATGCTGCTTTTGCTTAGAGTAATCATGGTGCCTATCCACAATAGTTATCTCTTCTCAACCTGGTGTCTCTTCCAGTACCAGGGCACCCAGTATCTTATCTCCATCAAATGCCAGCTCTAATGCCTAATGATCTAGCAATAGTGCTTTAGGCAGCAATTGTTGTTAGGTGCCAAGTTGGCTCTGACTCATAGTTACCTTATGTACAAAGGAATGAAACACTGCCTGGTCCTGTGTCATCCTCGCAATCTTTTCTATGCTTGAGTCCATCATCTCAGCAACTGTCTCAATCCATCTTGTTCAGGGTCTTCCCCTGTTTTGCTGACACTCTACGTTACCAAGTATGATATCCTTCTCCAGGGATTGGTCCCTTCTGACAACATGGCAAAAGTGTGAGGGACAAAGTCTAGCTAGCCATTCTCATTTCTAAGGAGCATTCTGGCTATTCTTTCTCCAAGACAAATTTGACTGTTCTTCCAGCAGTCCTCGTTATATTCAATATTTTTTACCAATACCACCATTCATATGTATCAATTCTTCTGCAGTCTTTATTCATTGCCCATCTTTTACATGCACATGAGGTTATTGAAAATGCCATGGCTTGAGGCAGGTGGACCTTAGTCTTCAAAGTGACATATTTGCCCTTTAACACTTCAAGGAGGTCTTTTGCAGCAGACAAATTGAACAATGCAATACATCACTTGATGTGTTGACTGCTGCTTACATGGTGTTGATTGTGAATTTAGGTAAAATTGCATCCTTGGCAATTTCAACTTTTCTCTGTTTATCATCATGTTGATTATTGATACAGTTGTGAAGATTTTTGTTTTCTTTATGTTGAAGTTCTTCTTCAACATACTAAAGGCTGGAGTCTTTGATCTTCAGTAAGTGCTTCAAGTCTATTTAGATTCCTGCAAAGTAGCGATACCAATAATAATAATAATAATAATAATACAATTACTCATCATTTATTAACTATCTCATTATCTAACACTTCATGATTACCACAACTTTGAAAAAATTCTCAGGTTGTAACCTATAATGGTTCAGGTTCCACATGTGGCTATGGCTGGGCCTGGGGGTCACTGTAAACAATATACCAGAGGCCCTGGTTATGACTGGGGCACTCAAGGATGACTGGGTTCCCTGAGGAATGGTGGCTAATGGGCCACAGAATGCCTTTTCTCATTAGTCCATGACATCTCAGTCCAGGCACAGGGGATATAGGATGATGGCAGTAAGACATGAGGCTGTGAGTGGTCAGGGGAGGCCAAGCAAGGCTTTGAAGGTACTAGGGAGGTACTAGGGGAGGACTGAAAGAGGGAAAGAGAGGGGTTGCACACAGGACTATGGGGTCAGGATGAATGGAGAGAGGTTGTGTCGACTCACAGGGCAGGTGGCAGGAGGTGGAGGGAGGAAGCACTCAGCACAAACTCCCTGCACAGGGACAGTAGTGAGAGACGGCAGATGACAGGAAATATCCCACAACCACTACTACTAGTCCCAAAACTTGTAGGCTCTGTGGTAAGTGGGAAGATGATGTGGTGGGGAAGGCATAGTGAGGAAATTGTGGTGGGAAGGGGACACCCACAGCACTAGCACATCCTAAGACATGACAGACTGCCAATGGGCAGTGAGCAGTCAAGACAGGGAGCAAAACTAACTCAGAAGATGGAACTTGGCAACTACCTTGCATAACACCAATTTAGCACAATGATCAGGTCTTTGGGACCTAACATGTTGATAAATCAGGAGTGAGTGTACTGCCTAACATAAAATGTTTATGTGACTAGTGATGTTCTAAAGGCTTTCTGTGTAGTAAATCATTGAATCTTCAAAACAATCTTTTGGAACAATTGCAAATCATCTCTGTTCCAAAGGAAAAGAAATTGAGAAGAAGTGAAGTGCTATAGCCAAATCAAATAGTAAGTAAGTGGTGGAGAAGTTTAGGGTTTTAACCCAAACATAATGGGGGAAAAGCCACATGTTGAGCTGTGAGTTTTCACCCAGACTAGGCAATGAATTCAAGCTTCTAGGAGGCATTTTAAGTAAATCAAATCTTTCTTGTGCCAGATAGTTTCATGCACTGTAAACTTAGCACCACACTATATTCCAGGATCATTGTCTCAGTTACTATGAAAAAGAACTGAAAATTTCCCCTTTATCATTCCAAATTTTTCTACAGCCTGGGCCCCTCTGTCCTCAAGTGATGCCCTGAAGACAGAGGAAGAAATACTCTTCCTTGGCCTTTTCTCCTTAATTTATCCTCGTCCCCTGTCCACACTTCCTCCTCATGTCTCCTATGCCACTACTTTGCTCCCACAGTAGCTCAACACTCTTCCCCAGACCATAAAGGGAAAACAATGATAAACAAATTCGAAGATATTGTTCCTGTGGTTAGAGGCTGGTCAACTCAGTTGTTATCAGATTGAAAGATAATCATCCCTTAAGATTCTCAAACCCTGTATGCCTCAGTGCAATTCCTCATTATTTCAGGTTATGCAAAGTAGAATCAAAATTGTCAACTGTAAATATGTGAATGTCAGAGATGTATTACATACTCTGTGACATGCTGCCTTATTTTTGTATTATTCAATTGATGGCTCTATTCTGAGTCCTGTCTGTTCTTATTACATGCTTTTTTAAATGTGTTCTTGGATATTTCTGCCGTATTGTGGTAATGTTTAAAGTTTTAAATTGAGAAACTATACCTGCATAATACAATATAATATTCCTTACATTCAACACACACACACACACACACACACACATATTGACTCACACCTTCTTGCCAAAGATGATTAGCATTAATTTCATATTTCACTAATGTCAAATACGGACTAAAAATCATATTTTGTGGTCTGCAGTTGTTCACTATACTGCTTCTAATAAATTCTAGTCTGGGTATAATATCCAGACTGCATAAGACCCCTAATTGGTGTAAACAGTTTAAGATTAGTTGCTAATCTAAGTGTTTGCAGATTGAACACATTAGTGGCACAATGGAAGAAAGGCCTGGTGATCAACTTCCATAAAGACTCAGAAAAATAAATAAATAAATAAACTCCCTGCCATCCAGTCAATTCCAACTCATAGCAAACCCATTGGGTTTCTTCCTTCCATGGAGTGGCTGGTGACTTTGAACTACTGACCTTCTTGTTAGCAGAGCTTCTTAGAATAGGATGGTTAAATTGTGACATATGGCCAGGGTCTCAGTTCTGGCTGTCAGCTGGTCCAAAACATCATATCCACTCACGTCTCTGGCCTAAGCTGTGTTAACTGGAATAACTGAGGCTGCCTGTCTTTCTCTGTCTATGACTTTTCAGTTTCTCTTTCTCTTTTGTAACATGTGATCCCTCCATATGGTTTGCTTTGGCTTCCTCACACCATGGTTGTCTCAAAATTGTTGGATTTATTACATAGTAGCTGCATTCCAAGAGAACTGATTGGAAGTTGCAAGTCTGTTTATGAATTAATTTTGGAAAGTCCACAATGTAGCTTTTGGCATTCAATTAATCAAACAAAAAATTAAGGTAAGCTCTTTAAGGCCTGTTTATTTAACAAAGAAAATTGCATATCCAGCACATGAGATTTAAAAAATCAGAGAATACAGAGGAAAGCGTTAGTAACTTGTAAATTTGTTCTTATTACGTGTAGAACAAAACTCTTTTTGTCAATAGGCATGAATGAGGATATAGAAAAGAGCATGTACATACATACAGGAATATATATTCAGTTAAGTAATTAGGCAGAAATAGTTATGTTGTTGTTGTTGTTGTTGTTGTTATGTGC
The DNA here is from genome assembly GCF_000298275.1 of Orycteropus afer afer. Taxonomy (NCBI): domain Eukaryota; kingdom Metazoa; phylum Chordata; class Mammalia; order Tubulidentata; family Orycteropodidae; genus Orycteropus; species Orycteropus afer. Next base: position 2,249,516 of record NW_006922024.1, on the reverse strand, counting down.
CATCGAGTCGGCCCCGACTCATAGCGACCCCTCCTTGGGTTTTCGAGGCAGTATCACTACGGAAGTAGGATTGCCCAACCTTCCTTCCGAGGAGTGGCTGGTGGGTTTGAACCGCCAGCCGTCTGGTTAGCAGGCAAGTGTCTTAGCCACTATGCTACCAGAGAAATAGTTATATGTCTCACAATTGATAATTAATTAGAAAATACTGTAATGATGTGTACAAGAGTTACGGCAATCTTGATTTGTTTTTCGACTGCAAATTGGAAGAATAGTTTTTAGCAAAATACAACATTTTAATTTCCCTAACTCTTTTCTGTTATTAGAAGCAGATGGTATTTTGGTGGTAAACACAATTAATTTACATTTTACAAAATTTGCTTAATTAGAATTGGACTTCATGTCTCACATGTATCAAATTGCATTGCTACATATACTGTTTATAATTCTCCCAGCTGTCATAAATTACACACATATTTTATTTCTTCAAAAAATATTTTCTAAACAGGGATAATCTATCCATATTTCTTCTTAAGCTACAAATGTAATGCATTCTTTTTAAAGTAGATTTTTAAATGATGTTATAAGCAGCAAAATTATCTTCTTCTGAATTCTTGGAGAATTTAAAAGTATATCCACAATTTTAGGACATACCACAATTTTGCTTCTCTTCAATTATTATGATGTGTCTGTTTTCTATTGACATAAATATATTGTATTTCTAAGATTTATAAAAATACTAACGGTGACAAAATACATGTGAATTATACCATGAAAACATTCTTGCATTTCTCACAATTTTTGCAGCATTAATAGTACATAATTATCAAATAATCTGATGAAAATTAAAAACTCTACCCAGTCATCTAGGTGTTAGCTCTACATAATGCTGCTCCTCAAGGAAATGATTGGTGTGTGTATGTGTGTGTATATGTGTGTGTTGTGTGCACACACGCATGCATGTACTTATCACCTCTTGATCATATTAATGATATTACATTGATTAATTGTAGTAATAGACATAAGATTTTATCTTATAACAATGTGCACATCGTTTACTTATTTTTTTGAAATTTACCTCTATTTTTGATAATTTTTTTGTTATTAAGAATCAAATTTTTTCATTACCATAAGTTCTGTTTTACCTACTGGGGATCATCACATATAATTCTTTGAGCATATTATTCTTTTGCCTATGGAAAGTACAATTGAAGAGTTTATCTTCAGCAATCCCTTCTTGTAGTTGTCATTAATTAGTATCAAAAAGCTATGGTTGCAGAGAGATTGGAACTCTTACACACTGCTGGTGGGATTGTAAAAGAGTAGAGTCATTGTTACAAATGGTGTAGTGTTTCCTTAAAAAATTGAAAATAGAAATACCATTTGACCCAGCAATTCCATTACTAGGAATATACCCCAAAGAGATGAGAGGCAGGACACGAACAGACATGTACACACCTATGTTCATCACAGCACAATTCACTATAGCAAAGAGATGGAAACAACCTAAATGCTCATCAACAGATGAATGGATAACCAAATTAGGGTACATTCTCACAATGGAATACTATGCTACATTAAAGAACAATGGAAGATATGTGAATCATCTCACAACATGGATAAGCCTGGAGGACATGATGCTGAGTGAAATAAGTCAGTCATAGAAGGACAAATACTGTATAAGCCCATTACTGTGAAAAGACAAGGAAGGCTTTTTTAAGGAAGAGAACTCACTTTGTAGATTACTGGAGTGGGGAGGGAAGAGAAGGGAATAATTTCAGACTAGTTGGGGGCCATACGCTGAGGTAGGTAAGGGGAAGGATGGTATGGAAAGAGTCAGTGACCCCATGATAACATTAGGGAAAGGGAGGACACTGAATTGTGCACAGAAGATATAGACGATAGAGGCTAATACCAGTATATCCACAATACTGCATTATCATTAACACCAAACACCAGGCTACAGATAAACACATAAACATCTGAGAAGATCAGGTAGGGGTCAGTGAACAGGAGTATACTCTAGATCACAGATAGATTCAGCTGATGCTCATCTTGCACAGATACCAGTGATATAAAAAATACTAGCAATCCTTACAGAAGCAACAGAAGACAAACATAGAGCAATCCCTCACAGACAGCCAGACACTGTGGGAGAGAGATCTAATAGATCTGCCAACCCAGGACCACACTACTGGGGGACACCAGACTCAATTGGCACAACAATATACATAAAAATCTTCTTCCACAACCTACATTAGTGAGTAGTGAAAGGGGTCTCAGGAGCTTTCAGCTGACCCGTCTAAGATGCAGCCAAGAGTGTCCTATCATCGGAAGCAAAGAAGAGGGCAAAACTCCAAGGGCATTTGGAAGCAATCAGCTCTAGCAGCTCCAGATGAACCTCTAGACTAGAAGAACTAGATGGTGCCTGGCTACTAATTACAACCACTTGAGAAAGGATCAAAACTGGGGATCTTGGATAGAGTGGGAGGAACAATGTGGAACAACATCCAAAAATATGATAATGACCAGAATTACTGGTTGGATGGAGTCTAGTGGGACCTCCAATATTATGGCCCTGGGATACACTTCAGTCCTGAAATAAAGTGCACTCTCAGGGGCTGGCTTTCAGCCCAATAGTAAATAAGATGTACACACAAACCACTCAACCCAGGGTGATGCACCCACATACTCTATGGAGATGCATCCTTTGGAGCAATTGACCATGGGCACTGGAGAGGCAACATTTGCAGAGAGGAAATGCAGGACGCACAGGAGTCCATAACTATGAGGTGCACAGGGCAGGGGGGCAGTTACTGGGAAGGGAGGGGAGGAGAGTGGGTTAAGGTTACGAATGCTAATTGGGGAATGACACCAAATGTACACAAAATGTTGAATGTAAAACAAACTCTGCTCTGTAAACTTGCACCTAAAACACAATTAAAAATAAATAAATAAATAAAGCTATGGTTAAAGGTTATGAAATTTTTAAAATACAATGAAAGAAATTCTAAAAAATATTTTATAATACTACTAAAAATATTTTAGAAGAAACATAATATATTCAATATATTACCTAGTCTTACCAATTTTTGAGTTTTAGGTTTAGGTTTAGATGTGATTTTTATTGATCTTACTTACCTTTACACACACACACAGTAAAGTGGGTCCAAGAACATTTAGATGGTCCTCACAATCTCCCTTAATATGATATATTATAAACAGTTGGAATAGATCTTAAATCTTTATAGCATGTGATTGTTGGAAGAGTAAAGATACATCCTTCAAACTATATCATCCTTGTTGGTGATTATTTTATTGGAATCTCATATATCAATTTTTCAGGCATAAACTCAAATTTTTTCCATCATCATTTAATGAAAAGCCTTTGTACAGTCAGAAAAAAATATAAAGCATTTTATCTTTCCACTACACATTGGCAAAGCTATTAATATATTTGAAGTAACAATTAGCCGTGAACTTTCTTTTATTACACCATGAAAAATTTTTAAGATCATAGGAAAGAGTAATTACATGTCCACTTCTATATTCAGCTCCAGCTTCCCACCTCCATTTGCAAATATTAATTTTGTTTTATCTTCTGATATTCATCATTTATATATTCTAAAATCATAAAAACCCAAAAGAAAACAAATAGTTAATTTTATTTAAAGTAAATTCTCCTAAAATATGTTATATCCATAGTCAAACTAGCCTACTGGTAGGTAAAGAGTTTGATGGATTCTTTCATTGTTAGTTTGATTTTTTGAAAAGTGTATCTCTCATGAGGGTAATAAATAACATATTTTCTTTTAATCATTAGTTTATCTCTATATCAGTTTCTGTGCCATAGCAGATAATTAATGCCATATATGTTTAAAGAAGAATAAAAGAAAGGAAAAAAAAGAAAAACTAGTTTTGAGGTTGACAGAAAATTTTGTGATTCTCAGAAAAGCTTTCAAATATGATTGCTCTTTTCTGCACAACACATTTCCTGAAGTTTTCAAGAATGTAAAATTTTAGCATTTTGATACATAAGCCAAGAGCTAAACTACAATATTTGAAAAATAGCCTTGGATTACAGTTCAGAATGAAAACTGTTACTGATAGGCTTGGCTACAAATCCCAGCTCCAACATTTAATGTGTAGGCTTGGGAAGTTATCATCTATTAACCTCAGTCACCACATTTTAAAATGTGACTTGTAATAGGAATTACAACATTGCAATAAAAATATGCAAATAATTAATTTAACAGACTCCAACACACAATAGTCTATCAATAAATGTTAGCTGTTGTTACCTGGATATTAACATGAACAAATTTTAATGGATTTTTATGATTCACATTTCTTAGTGTGATGATTTTAGAACAAAAATCACTTAAGCCAAGATAGAGTTTATCTCATAAAAAATACATACAAAAACATAATTTTCCAAGGAAAATATAGTAAAATAGATTTATGATAGCTAGATTTTCCATTTGTTTTATAAAATGCAGTTTGATAAACTGATAGTACATATATAGAGATAGAATTGACAAAAATTGAAGGTTTTCTCTCAACATTTCCTTTACTTTTACATACAAGCACAAATAAGTCATTTAGTTTGTCTGAAATTAAATATCTTCATGTTTATTGACCTTCAGAAGGGGGAAGTAAGGATATCCATGAACTCACTTTCACTCTAAAACAATGAAAATGAAAGCCCAACAATTAAAATCAACTATTTTGGAAAGGGCAGTTAATCTAAAGTACAGAACAATCTGAAAATAAATAGAAGAGAAATTATTGAATTTAGCTAAGTCAGTGGTGATTTCAGATGTTTTCACTTGGAGCTATTTCTAGAAAGATATAAAATACTAATTGACTCAACAAAAAAAGAGCCAATCTAAACAGTCCTATGGAAAGAGATTAAAGTAGTAATTTAAAAATCCCCCCCAAAAAAAAGCCAAAGTCCAAATAGATTCATTAGTAGCTTTTATCAACTACTTAGAAAAGCATTCCCTTAATAGCACTTGTCAAAACTCTTTAAAAAATAGGAGAGGAGAGGATATTTCCGAATTCCATTGGGCCAGTATACTATGATACTGAAAATAGACAGATATCAAAAGAAAAGAAAATGGCTGACAATCACAGAAGGGCAAATGTTGTAATAGTCCGTTAGTGTAAAAAGTCAAGGAAAGGTTTATATATGGAAGGGGAGGGGAGCAAACAGTGTTATATGGGTAGAGACAAGTATTGATTTGGGTGAAGAGAAGGGCAATGTACTCAATGTGAGTGATCAACACGGTGGCATTGAGGAAGAGGAAGACAGAGAAGTACATGGGAGGTACAGACAACAAAGATGAACCCTTTTGCACACACAGTACTGCCTTGTCAGTGAAGGCAAACATGGACATACAGTGGATAGATGGGTGGACAGGCTGAACCATTAGCTATGTCCATGCAAGGGGAATGTGCCCAAAGCCATGTATAGGGTTGGCAGACAGTGTTTATACAAGTGGATTTGTATTTTCTGTAAGAATTTCCAGATGTACAGTAGAGCCGACAAAGGTCAAGCTTGCAGTCACTTTTTGGGCACAACCAGCTACCTAGAGGGAGTGAATGGTAGGACCTGCAGACTCAGGACCAAAGTTGCAGGAGACATGAAGCTCAATTGGCAAAACATACTAGACATTGTTCCACCTCCTACTTTGGCAAGTAGCAACTGTGATCTTAAAAGCTTGCAAGCAACCATCTAGATACAATGATGCGTCTCTCCTCGCCCATAGCAAAGAGGAATGAAAAAAACCAAAGATTCATGGAAACAAGTGACTGGTACACCATGTGATCCTCAGCCTATATGGCTATGAGACCAGAAGAACTAGATGGCACCTGGCTACTACTGTCAACCACTTGTAGGGGGATTTATGTAGGAGAACCTGGATAGAGTGGGAGTGGGAGAATAATGTGGAACAAAACTCAAAATCATTTGGGGGGTTAAAAAAAAGGGGACCAGATTTTCTGCTCTGATAAAGCCTGATGGAACCACTAAGACTAGGGCCCCTAGCTGCCCTTCAGGCCTGGAATTGAACCCACACCTGTGGCTTCCAGCCAATCAAAAGACAGACATACGAGGTGAACATTTACACTAGGGTAGATACACTCATTGGAGAGAAAAATCATGGGAGAATAGAAGGGCTGTGTATGCACAGGGACATAGTTCAGGGGGCAGAAGTGCATGGGAGAGAAGGACACAGGGAAGAGGTATCTATGGGGCAGAAATGGGAGAGGAGCTGTTGCATTGTGGTAAAATGTAGTCAATATCATGAGACTAAGTGCATGTGAACTGCTGTATGGAAAGTGGATTTGATCTACAAACTTTCACCCAAATCATAAAGGAAAAAAAAAAAAAGGAAAGAAAATGACAGATAAATATCTTTTGTGGAAATAGATGCCAAAATTCTCAACAATATACCAGCAAACCAATTCCAGTAGCATATTGGTAGGATTATATGCTATGAACACATTCTGTTTATCCCAGAAATGCCAGATTGTTTTAATCTAACAAAAATCAATAAATGTAATATACCACATTACTAGAATAAAAGATAAAAACCACATAATCATCTCAAAAGAAGTAGAAACAATATTTGACAAAATCCATGACCGTTATGTTAAAAAAAAAAAAACTAGGAATAGAAAATTTTTCCTCAACTTGATAAGGAACATCTACAAGAAAATACACAGCTGACTTCATCCTAGTAGTCCCTGTGTGGCACAAACATATAAGCACTCAACCACCTAAAGGTGGGTGGTTCAAATCCACCCAGACATTCCTGAGGAGAAATTTCTGGTGATCTGCTTCTGAAAGGTCATGGTCTTGAAAGTTTTGTGGATTCTGTTCTGTACAAATGAGGAAATGAAGAAGTCCTGAAAGGCTTTCCTCTAAAATCAGAGGAAAATAAATAGTATCTTTTCTTCCCAGTTCTACTCAGTATGGCACTGGTGATTCTGGATACAGCAATTAGGCAAGAAAAAAAACAAGAAGCATTCAGATGGTTTATTACATATAAGATAATGTGATAAGCAAATACATGTATATCTTATCATATTTATCTTATAGGTGGTAAACCTGGGGAATCAACAAAAAGCTATTAGAGGGACATCCAAGATGGCAGACTAGGCAGAAAGACTGCACAGACCCTCTTCAACAAAGAAAAGGGAAACCCATTAACACA
>NW_006922024.1:2240717-2242199 GCF_000298275.1 Orycteropus afer afer | reverse complement strand
TGAAAATACCAAAAAAGGAGACAGATGGAGCTGCGATCTGGCAGCAATCCTGAGTGATCCTGATGGCACAGATAGCTTTGAAATTCCCGAGAGGTGGTAGGACCTAAGAATTAACCTAAAATTGACCCTGCTACTCAGGGATTGCATGGAGGACTGTGCATGGTGGCTGGGGAATAAACAGAGAAGGTGAAGAGAAAGGTGCACTGAGCTGTGGACTTTTGCTGGTCCAGAGGGCACCACCATTTTGAAGGTTTAGAAAGCTGTTTGACTATTTTGGATATTTAAAGAGACAGTACTCTCACAGATACCTGGGGATTAAGAACATGTTCTGCTTTCCAGCAACCCCAAGGACACTCGGGACCTGCAAGGCTGACAAGGTACGATATTCCTCTTATTACTCTTATACCTCACACCTGCTTGGTGAATGGAGGTGTGGCCATCCCCCACTCCCACCTACCTCCTGGGCCCACAGGAACTCCATTACAGTCTGTGTGCTCAGATAGAGCCCGGGTGCCCTGTCCTGTCCTCCACTGATTTTTTTTTTTCCTTTTCTCTTTTTTAATTTTAATTTTAATTTTTTTTCTTTTTCGCTGTCTTTTTCTGGTGATTAGATTGCTTGTATTTGTCTGTTTTAAAACAACTAATGCTATTAATACTTTTGCCCTTTATATTATTATCATTAATCTTCCCTTCACAGGTCCTAGTTTTCAGCATTTGTTTTCTTTTTCATTTGCCTGGTTGAAAATTTTTTTTTGTTTTTTAAATTTAACTTTGTTTTTCTTTTCCCCCTTTTTTCTGTCATGGTTAACCCCATTTCTTGTTTTCCTTTTTGCATTTTTCCCATTTTTTTTTTCCCTTATTATTCTCCTTCTCTACATTATTGTTTTTTCCTTAGTGCCCTATCCCAAGGTATTGCAGGTTTTCTTGTTTTCTTCTTCTTTTTTTTTTCCCCCTTTTTTCTTTTTTTGTTTACTGTTCCTGTGTGATTACATGGTGTGTTTTGCCTCCATGGGATTTTAGATTTTTGATGGTTATTCAATTTTAATTTGTGTCTAACTAAGTGGGAGACAACAGTCCCCATAAGACACAACTACACCCATACCTCCTGCAACTTCACTTACTGAGCGACAGCCACTACCTCCTTCTCCACCAACAGGCCAATGATAAAAAACCACCAAGAAGAGCCTAATTCACCCTTGGCTGCTCTTCACAAAGAGTTAACAGAAAACTAAATACAACAACACCACGATGCCTTGGAAAAAACATCCCATCACAGTCCACACAAAGAAGCAGGATGAAGTGGTAGAAACAAGGGAGCAGAATATAGACTCAGAACACATCCCTGAGGAAGAAGCAGCATTGGAACTTTCTGATAAGGAATTCAAAAGAATTATATTTATGTGTCTTCAAAGGATTGAGAGACAGACCAAAGAAAACACAGAAAAAACCTTAGAAGAATTTTGGAAGAAAATACAAGAATGA
>NW_006922024.1:2226833-2234191 GCF_000298275.1 Orycteropus afer afer | reverse complement strand
CCTGGGGCTAACTGCTCTTCTGTTCGGGTTCAAGGCTTTTATCCCCTTTCCTGCTCTTCCAGCCTGCTACTCTGGGTGGGCCTGAGTTTCCCTTCCTCACCTAATCCCTTCGGCTGATTGCTTTTTTGTCCGGGTTCAACACTTTTTTCCCCTTCCCTGCTGATTTGGCTACCGCGACTGCTGAGTGCCCAATCTGTCAGCAGCAGAGACCAACACTGAGTCCGCGATATGGAACCATTCCTCGGCGTGATCAACCAGCAACCTGGTGGCAGGTTGATTACATTGGACTACTTCCATCATGGAAAGGACAGCATTTTTTTCTTACTGGAATAGATACTTATTCTGGATATAGATTCGCCTTCCCTGTTCACAATTCTTCTGCAAAACTGCCATCTGTGGACTTACAGAATGCCTTATCCACCGTCATGTTATGCCACACAGCATTGCTTTGGATCAAGGGACTCATTTCACAGCAAATGAAGTGTGGCAATGGGATTATGCTCACAGAATCCACTGGTCTTACCATGTCCCCCATCATCCTGAAGCAGCTGGCTTGATAGAATGATGGAATGGCCTCCTGAAAGCACAATTACAGCTCCAGTTAGGTGGCAATACCCTGAAGGGTTGGGCTAATGTTCTCCAGAAGGCTGTATATGCTCTAAACCAGTGTTCAATATATGATTCTGTTTCTCTAATAGCCAGGATTCACGGGTCCAGGAACCAAGGAGTGGAAACGGGAGTGGTACCACTCACTATTACCCCTAGTGACCCACTCAGAAAATTTTTGCTTCCTGTCCCTGCTACCTTATTTTCTGCAGGCCTGGAGATCTTAATCCCAAAGGGAGAAACACTCCCTCCTGGAGACACAATACGAATTGCATTGTACTGGAAATTAAGAATGCCATCCAGCCATTTGGGTTTCCTCATGTCTCTGGATCAACAGACAAAAAGGGCATTACTGTACTCTCTGGTGTGATAAATCCTGATTACCAAGGGGAAATTGGGTTGGCTTTATATAATGGAGGTAAAGAAGAATATGTCTGGAATACAGGAAATTCTTTAGGACATCTCTTAGTACTACCACACCCTGTGAGTAAAGTCAATGGAAAATTACAACAACCCAATTCTGATATGACTGCTAATGGCCCAGACCCTTCAGGAATGAAGGTTTGGGTCACTCCACCAGGCAAAGAACTACGACCAGCTGAAGTGCTTGCTGAGGGTAAGGGAAATACAGAATGGTGGAAGAAGGTCGTTCTGAATATCAGCTATGGCCATGTGAATAGCTGCAGAAATGAGGACTGTGACTGTAATATTTCTTCATTGTATATGTGCATCAAATATTTTTGTTTCCTTCTGTTATGAACTGTGAAATGTAAATAAGGTTAATGCATTTTGGTTGTACGTATGTTAACATATCATGTTAGGTGCAAATATGACTTTATAATTGTCCTTATTTAGAGATTATATATGGTTAAGAAGATGACTTCCAAGGAACATTCTGTCTGTACTTCTTGGGTTTCCAAGGTGGTATCAGTATGGAAGTAGATTGCCCAACCTTCCTTCTGAGTAGTGGCTGGTGAGTTTGAACTGCCAGCCCTCTGGTTAGCAGTCCTTTATACATTTAATTGCTATGATATTATGCTCTGTTTTCAAATATTGTAGCCTTATTATAAAAAAAAAATATTAAAAACTAGAATGAAGAAACAAAAAAAGAAAAGATAAAAACTCACCACATTATGTTCAAATATGCCATGCTTTTAAACTTTGCATTTGTTTTTTCTACTTCTACTGTCATATTTGGAAAGAAAGTATCTGGAATTGAATCATAATTTACTGTCAACATGCTGTGTTACCTTGGCCAATTTATTTAACCATTCTGTGCCTCACCTTCTGTTTTTGTAAACAAATAATATTTTTACAAGACTGAAAACTAAACATAATATTAAATGATTATAACAGCACCAGGAGCTCTGGTAGCATAGTGCCTAAGGAACTTGACTGCTAACCAGAAGGCTGGTGGTTCAAACCCACCAGGCACTCCTCAGAAAGAATGTAGGGCAATCTACTTCCGTAGTGATACTGCCTCAGAAACCCAAGGAGGGGTCAACTATGAGTTGGGTCCAACTTGATGGCACATAACAACAACAACAAAGACACACATTTATATTTTTATTAATATAATTAACACTTTTATAGCAGTATGTGCCAGGTAGGATTATAAGCACTTTACTTATAAATACAAACAAATTAAGATTTATAAAATAGTGGCTTTGAACTCTTTTTGCTCCAGTGTATATCAATTAGAGTGGTAGGTTTCAAGTAGGAATTAGGTAAAAGGAGGGTGCAGAGGTTTCCAACAGCTATAGGAGACAAACACGTCTGTCAATTTGTCATTCTATGAGACTTGTATGTTGCTGTGAAGCTTGAGGTTCTGTCACTGGTGTTTCAGATGGTAGCACATGGTGCACAGGTTTCAATGCAGCTTACAGACTAAAACAGACTAGAAAGAAGGAGGAAGCCATCTACTTCTCAAAAATTGGCCAGGAAAAACCTTATGAATAGCAGAGAATACCATCTGATACATTACTGGAAAACTTTATGAATAGCTTGGAAATATTGTCTGACACAGTGCAGTAAGGCGAGCCCCTTGGGTTGGAACACACTCAAAATAGGACTGAGAAAGAGCTGCCTCATTACAGTAGAACCAATCTTAATGATATGTATAAAGCAAGTCTTTCAGGACCTCTATGTGCTGACATGGCATGACTCAAATTGAGGGGAAAAAGCTGCAAACATCCATTAATAATTGGGACACAGAATGCATGAAGTATGAATGTAGGAAAATTGGAAGTTGTCAAAAATGAAATGAAACACATAAAGATTGACATCCTAGGCATTAGTGAGCTGAAATGGACCAGTTTTGCAATTTTGAATCAGACAACCATATAATGTACCATGACGAGGATGACAAATTGAAGAGGAATGGTGTGGCATTCATCATCACAAAACATGTTTCAAGATCTTTCCAGAAGTGCAATGCTGCCAATGATAGGATAATATCCATACGCCTATAAGGAAGACCAGTTAATACGACTATTCTTCAAATTTATGCACCAACTACCAAAGCCAAAGATGAGGAAAATGAAGAATTGTTTCAACTTCTACAGTCTGAAATTGACCTAACATTCAATCTAGATGTGTTGCTTATCACTGGTGATTGGAATGCAAAAGTTGGAAACAAAGAAGAATCACCAGTAGTTGGAAAATTTGGCCTTGAAAACAGAAATAACACTGGAGATCACATGATAGAATTGTGCAAAACAATGACGTATTCATTACAAATACCTTTTCTCAACAACACAAATGGAAGCTATCCATGGCGGCTTTGCCAGATGGAGTACACAGGAATCAGATTAACTGCATCTGTGGCAAGAGGCAATGGAAAAGCTCAATAACTTCAGCCAAAAATAGACCAGGAGCTGATTGTGGAACAGGCCATCAGCTGCTCATATGCAAGTTGAACTTGAAGTTGAAGACAATTAAAACAAGTCTATGAGAGCCAAAATATAATCTTGAATATATCCCTCCTGAGTTTAGAGACCATCTAAAGAACATATTTGATGCATTGACCACCAGTGACTGAAAGCCAGAAGAATATAATCCATGAAGAAAGCAAGAGGTCATTAAAAATATGAGGAAGAGAGAAAAGACCAAAATGGATGTCAGAAGAGACTGTGAAACTTGCCCTTGAGTGAAGAGTAGCTAAAGCAAATGGAAGAAATGACAATATAAAAGAGCTGAACAGAAGATTTCAAAGAGCAGCTCAACCAGACAAAGCCATTACTATAATTCATAACTATAATAAAATGTTGGAAGGAAGGTTGGGCAATCCTACTTCCATAGTGATACTGCCTCAGAAACCCAAGGAGGGGTCGCTATGAGTCAGGGCTGACTCGACAGCACATAACAACAACAACAAAAACATAATAAAATGAGCAAACACCTGGAATTAGAAAAACAAAAGGGAAGAACACACTCAGCATTTCTCAACCTGAAAGAACTGAGGAAAAAAAAAATTAAGCCTCAAGTTGCAATATTGAAATTTCTATGGGCAAAATATTGAATGATGCAGGAAGCATCAACAGAAGATGGAAGGAATTCAGAGTCACTGGACCAAAAATAACTGTTCAATCTTCATCTATTTCAGGAGTGCCATTTGGTAAAGAACCAGTGGTATTGAGGGAAGAGGTTGAAACTGTGCTGAGGGAATTGGTGAGGAGTAAAGCTCTAGGAATTGACAGAATACCCATTGAGATGTCTCAACATATGAATGCGCCTTGGGAGGCACTCACTCAGTTATGTCAACAGAATAGGAAGACAGCTACCTGGCCAACTGACTAGAAGAGATCCATATCTGTACCCATTTCAAAGAAAGATGATCCCACAGAATGGGGAAATTATTGGACATTATCATTAATATTGAATACAAGTAAAATCTTACTGAAGAAAATTCAAAAATAGTTGCAGCAGTATATTGACAGAGAACTTCCAGAGGTGCAGGCTGGATTCAGAAGAGGATGTGGAATGAAGGATGTCATTGCTTATGTCAAAGGGATCTTTGCTCAAAGCAAATAATACCAGAAAGATGGTTACTTGTTTTATTGATTATGCAAAAGCATTTGATTGTGTGGATAATAACAAATTGTGGATAACATTGAGAAAAATGTGAATTCCAGAACACTTAATTATACTCATGATAAACCTTTATATAGATCAGGAGGCTGTTGTTCTAACAGAAAAAGGGAACACTGCATGGTTTAAAATAAAGAAGGAAGTGCATCAGGGTTGTATCCTTTCACAATACTGATTCAATCTGTATGCTGAAAGAATAATCCAAGAAGCTGAACTATATGAAGATGATGGCATCAGGATTGGAGGAAGAATCATTAACAACCTGCAATATGCTGATGACACAACTTTGCTTGCTGAAAGTGGGGATGACTTGAAGTGCTTACTGATGAAGATTGAAGAACACAGTCTGCAGTACAGATTACATCTCAATATAAAGAAAACAGAAATTCTCACAACTGGAACTATAAGTATCATTAAGATAAATGGAGAAAAGATTGAAATTGTCAAAGACTTCACATTACTTGGTTCTACAATTGACGTCACTGGAAGCAATAGTCAGAACAGCAGAGGACACATAGGACTGGACAAATCGGCTGCAAAGGACCTCTTTCAAGTGCTGAAGAGCAAAGATGTCTCCTTGAGGACTAAGGTGAACCTGACACAAGCCATAGTATTTTCAATCGCCTCATATGCATGTGAGAGCTAGACAATAAATAAGGAAAACCGAAGAAGAGTTGATGATTTTGAGCTGTGGTGTTGGCGAAAAATGCTGAAAGTGCTGTGGACTGCTAAAAGAACGAACAGGTCTGTCCTGGAGGAAGTGAAGAAAGAATGCTCCTTGGAGGCAAGAATGGCCAGACTTCATCTCACATAGTTTGGTCATGTTGTCAGAAGGGACCATTCCCTGGAGAAGGATGTCAAGCTTGGTAAGGTGGAGGGTCAATGAAAGAGGGGAAGGCCCTCAACAAGGTGGATTGACATGATGATAGTCGCAATGGGCTCAAGTGTAGCAAGAGTCGTGGAGCTGGCTCAGGACTGAGCAGTGTTTCGTTCTGCTGTGCATAGGGTCGCTATGAATCAGAGAAGACTCAATTGCACCTAATAACAACAACAAACCAAGGAGGGGTCATTATCAGTCTGAGCTGACTCCACAGCACATAACAAAACAACAATATCAATAGTAAATATATCTCAATTTATGTAATAAATAACCATTAAAGTTAAAATTCTGGTGAAAAAAGTAGCATGAAAAATAATAAGAAAGATGTAAAGATAAAATACAGATATAATAGAAAGATATAAAGAGCTCTGGCGTAGTGCCTAAGACATGTGACTGCTAACGAGAAGGCTGGCGGTTGAAACCCACCAGCCACTCCTTGGAAGGAAGGTTGGGCAGTCTACTTCCCTAGAGATATTGCCTCAGAAACCCAAGAAGGGGTCACCATGAGTAGGGTCTGACTTGACGACAAATAACAACAAAAACAACAACATGCATATAACTGAAAAACAAAAGTGTAGGTTAAATAGATTAATGGAAAAGGGACAAATGTAAAGTTTTACAAACATTTCTTGAAAAACAATTATTAATATTTCAAGAAATATATTAATCTATTATCTTTTATTTATTTGCAAAAAAGTATGCACACATTTAAATGGATAATCAATTATAAAGTAACTGGTCTTGCTTTCAATAAGCCTGTACTTTCAGAAAAATAGAAAATTTTTAGTTTAAGGTATACTTAATTTTATTAAGGAGTTGTGGTGTTACAGTAGTTAAAGCATTTGGCTAGTAATCAAAAGGTCACTTATTCAAACCCATCTGCCACTCCATAGAAGATGAGTCTGTTTGCTTCCATAAAGATTTACAGCCTTGGTAACTCTATGGGGCAGTCCCACTCTGTTGTATAGGATCACTAAGAACTGAAGTCAATTTGATAGCAGAGGTTTTTGGGTTTTTTTTTTTTTTTTTTAGACACCCGTGATTAAATGTCATTCAAAAGTTTGATCGATTTAATATAAAAGCGTTAAGATATTAGTGTAGGACAGAAATAACAAAATGTCTGTGATAATTGATATTTTTTTTCTTTTCCTTTTCTTTAAAATCTCTGGAAAATTGAATAAAAATGAGTAGAGAATAGAATAAAATAGTGAAAGAGAAATAGTTAATCAAATATATATTAGAACTTTCAATTTACACCAGTCAACCAAATTAAAGATAACTTTGCTATGGCTGTTTAATGTATGGACTTAGACTAATTCACTATTTTTATGTTGATATGTTGATCATATAAAATAACAGAGTTGACCCTGCATATGTATGTTTGCATACTGTGTGTGCATATGTGTGTTTGTGTATGTGAGAGAGCAAATTAGGAAAAAATATCTTCTGAATTATAGGTCTTTTGATTATTTTATTGTTTTTTTGCTGAGATTATATACAGCAAAATATAAAGCAATTCAACCTTTCTTACTTGTACAATCAGTGACATTGATTACATTCTTGAAGTTGTATCATCATTCTTACTATCATCTTCTGAGCTCTGCCCTTTGAAGTTTCTATCTTATCTTTAAAGTGGCTATTGTCACTTGGAACCCATATGTTGCTGTTGTTGTTAGGTGCCATCAAGTTGTTTTTGACTCATAGTGACCCCATGCACAGCAGAACAAAACACTGCCTGATCCCATGCCAGCTCCATGATCCCTGCTATACTTGAGCCCATCAT
>NW_006922024.1:2222222-2224833 GCF_000298275.1 Orycteropus afer afer | reverse complement strand
AGTTTGGCTCTCTTGGACTTGTTTTAATTGTCTTTAACTTCAAGTTGAACTTGCAAATGAGTAGTTGATGGTCTGTTCCACAATTAGCTCCTGGCCTGGTTTGGCTGAAGATATTGAACGTTTCCACCACCTCTTGCCACAGATGTAGTCAATCTGATTCCTGTGTATTCCATCTGGTGAAGTCCACTTGTATAGTCACCATTTGTGTTGTTGAAAAAAGATGTTTGCAATGGACAAGTCGTTGGTCTTGCAAAATTCTACCATGCGAGATCCAGCATTATTTCTGTCACCAAGGCCAAATTTTTCAACTACCAGTAATTCTTCTTTGTTTCCAACTTTTGCATTCCAGTCACCAGTAGTAATTAACATATCCTGATTGCATGTTCTGTCAGTTTCAGACTGCAAAAGTTGATAAAATTCTTCAATTCCCTCATCTGTGGCTTTGGTGGTTGGGGCATAAATTTGAATAATAGCCCTATTAATGGGTCTTCCTTGTAGTAATATAGATATTATCCTATCACTGACAGCATCGCACTTCAGGACAGATCTTGAAACATCCTTTGTGATGATGAATACTGCACCATTCCTCTTCAAACTGTAATTCCTGGCATAGTAGATCACATGGTTGTCTGATTCAAAATGGAAACCAGTCCACTTCAACTCACTAATGCCGAGGATATCAATCTTTATGCATTACATTTCATTTTTGACTATTTCCAATTTTCCTAGATTCACACTTCTTACATTCCATGTTCCGATGATGAATGGATGTCTGCACCTGTTTCTCTTCATTTTGAGTGGTGCCATATCACCAAATGGAAGTCTCAAAAGCTTTTCTTTATCCATATGAGTAAGGCAGGGTTTATTCCGATGATGCAACTCTTTCCCAGTCCTATTTGGATAGCCTTCTAATCTAACTGGATTATTCATAAAGTTGTGTGGTAATGTAACAAACAGTGTTTCCTTTCTATTCATAAGGTTTTCCCTGACCAATTTTTTGAGAAGTGGATGGCCTCTTCCTTCTTCCTAGTCTGTCTCAGTCTGTAAGTTGGACTGATACCTGTGCACCATGTGCTTCTCGCTGGGTTTGAAACAGCAGTGGCTCAGCCCCAAAACTCACATCAACACATCACCATGGTAGGACAAACCGACAAACAAGTTTGTCTCCCTGTTGGAAACCTCTCATACCACCCTTTCCTGGGTCCCTGCAGCTGACTCCTCCTCTGTCCATGTTCCTGGGCCTTTTAATCCCCTTTCTCCCACTCTCCCTCCCTGCTGCTTTGGGTGTGCCTTAGTTCTCTCTCCTCACCTGGACTTCTGTGGCTGACTGCTCCTCTGTCTGGGTTCCTGGCTTTTAATCCCCTTTCTCCTGCTCTCCCACCCTGCTGCTTTGGGCGTGCCTGAGTTTCTTCTCTTCACCTGGATCCCTGTGGCTGATCCCATATAGATAGTTCTTAAAAAAGCATAATGCTCAAGGCAGACAATATTTACTAGTTGAGCTAAACTATTATTCTGTTTTAAGAACATTGCAGGAGACATTTTCAATTTGATAGTGTTTGGGGTTTACCTAGCCACCATGGCTTCAGAAATTCTGGAGTCCATTAGAATATTATGTAAATATTAGAATATTTACATTCTGTTCAATAATTCCTCCTTTTTGATAAGGATTTTTCTACAGAATCTTCTATCAAAATTCTCTCTAATGGTAGCCAGACACCATCCCGGTTTTCTGTTCTCATGGCAAAGGAGGCAGTTGTTCATAGGATCCAATTAGCCAAACATTCTGTTTCTTCCTACTGTTGCTGACTCTTCTTCTTACTCTGTTGCTTCAATCAGATAGAGATGAACTGTGCTGTGAATGGCCATTTGCAAGCTTGTAAGATGCCAGGAACTATACAATAAACTAAGAGGCAGAACAGAAGCACTAAACACATTATGAGGCCAGTTAACTGGGATATCTCATGGAACCATGACCCTAAATCTCCAAACCAAGGCAGCAAATTTCATGAGGTTTTTGTTTGTATGTAAGCAGTTTCAGATGCTACTCTGTTGTTGTGTATCATTTTAACAAAATGATTTTGCACTTGTGAAAATATTTTTAAATTATTTTTCATGTTGTCTCTGAAGGGGTCCCTGAATCTATCAAATGTAAAGCAATTACTTCTGTAAAGAACAGATTTATCTGAGCAATTGTTATGTTGACTAAAGAACAAGGAGGCTGGGTCCTCACTTAACAATTGCTATTTCAATGACTAGTGTTAAGTGAGGGACAGGGTCACAGCTCAAGGACAGAGGAAAAATTATCTCATCTTAGAACAAAGCATGGTATTCTGTAGAGACATGGATTCTGAAATAATTAATTGCAATGATGTTGGCAGAAGTATGGAACCACTCTTTGAAAATAATTTTACAGTATGTAGTTACCATGCTGATTGAAGTAAATGCCCAGCAATATACAAACATAAGCATTGTTCTCAATGGGGATTATTTCAGTAATTGGTAGTTTCTTTTTGTTCAAATTATATACAAGATATTGTTAACTGATATATGAAAATGTACTTATGTCACAAACCACAACACACTAATTTTATAAAATTACCATATTTTTTTT
>NW_006922024.1:2216831-2221022 GCF_000298275.1 Orycteropus afer afer | reverse complement strand
TGGCGCGGGATCGGGCAGTGTTTCGTTCTGCTGTGCATGGGGTCGCTATGAGTCGGAAACGACTCGACGGCACTTAACAACAACAACAACAGTGATGATTGATTTTAAATTTACTGCCATAGCTCAAAAGTTACTTTCATTATTCTCAGATCTAAAGTTGTATGCTATGTGAAAATTTTCACAAGCAAGTGACCATTATTACAAGTTATAAAAGCTACAGCAAATAATCTCAATGAAAAAAGTCACACATACTCTGGTGTTTAAATATTCAGTGCAAGAGTGTCACCCATTTATTCTTATTACATGATGAATACTGAGAGAAAAATAAGGTTGCGAATGAAATCAGGGCTTCCTCTGGGATTAAAAACGCCAGAATTAGCTTTGTGTTCACATAGGTTTTTTTTTTTTTTTTTCCATACAGTCACCATGCATATAACTAACTTTTTTCTTTATTCCCAAGACCATGACTTTAGTCCTCCTCCTGGGTCAAGAGACAGAGCCCTCAGGCTTCCAGTGTTCTCCACTATAGAATTGTCTCAAAATATATTACCTAAATCCACTTATCCTCTTTATATAGGGGCTTTAAGAAAATAATAATAATAACAGGAATGATACAAGGTTCATTCCTTCCTGAATTTATATACCACATTTTAAAAATCCAATTAAAAAATGCTTATTTAGGATCTATATATGTTAAGAGCTGAATATAAAATAGTGAGTGCATAATCTCAGAGAAAAGCTTCAGCTTACTTATTTCAAACTATTTATTTACCAGTCATTCTAAGTCTTATTTTATTGTAACCATAGAGTAAACCAAAATACATGTATACACACACACTGCTTTTAAGAATGTTTAGTTATTAGTAGTTACAATAACAAGGGGAGCTTAAAATGTATATTGAAAATTTTTACAATGAGATGGAAATCTTACCATGTATTCTAAAGGCAATTACTATTTTAGTCTGTGCTCTTAGAAAAAATGCAAGTAAAATGATTATAAATATCTGTTGATAAACATAGGGAGAGAATACTATTTTTTTTCTGATAAGTATCTATTTTTTTTAACTTATGAGCACATTTTGTTTTAATTTGCTATATTTTGATTAGTCATTGACATTTTTAAAATGTAACTGCAAGTATTCTGTTGATAGACATGCAATCTTAGAACCTCAATGAGAGATGTCTATACATCTACCGCTCACTTAGCAACTATCTTATTATCTGGCATTTCACAATTACAACAATGGTTTTAAATAATCTCCTATTGGATTATTCCATGGATTATTGGTATACATCTGGTAATATCAAACAACAAGATGTGAAGCAAGGGTAACACTGGCTGTGATGGTTAAGAATACACATCAACTTGCCTGGGCCATGATTCTCAGTGGTTTGGCAGTTATGAATGATGTGACTTGACAGTTACATAGTGATATAGTTATCCTCCATTTTTTGACCTGTTATAGCCATCCACCATTTTCACACAACATAAGTTTTCACATAATGATTTAGTCTTTGGTACCTAACAATATCTAAGGGAGGAGTGGATGTACTTAAGATTATTCTATCTTTATTTTAATTAAACTGTCAATTTCTAAAAAGTATTGTGGATTTTGCATAAATAGTCTCATCAAGACTACTTTTATCTATTTAGATTTGAATTAAATCTCCTCCATGTAGTTTTTTCATAATATTGGACAAATTAGGCAAATGCCTAACCACTGCTAAATGATCTTTAAAATAAGGATAATAATATGCAATCCATAGTATTATTATGAACATTAATTGAGATAATATATACAAAATAATTAACACAAATATTTAGCACAGAGTAATTTCTCAGTAACTTTTAGCTATCATTTTAAGGCATATGTTATGTTATAAATAAACTAATATTTAATCCTAAAACCAAAAAATCAAACTCACTGAGGTCAAGTTGAATCCAACTCATAGGGACCCTTCCTTGAGTTTCCAAGGTAGTATCAGTACAGAAGTAGATCGCCCAATCTTCCTAAAGGTGAAATAAATTTCACCAAGCAAATTATGGAAATGTGAATTGTAAGACCACATTCATGAACTCTAAAGGACTACAAGTCTGTATGAATTTTTATAAGGATAACATCAGATTTAGAAAATTATTTAATATATGTTATACTTGTAAGTGGAGTAACAGACAAATTTCCTTAGGAGTAAACTTTTCCTCAGGGTACCTTTCATCATTGGTACCCTCCAATATTTCTCTCTTTAATAAGGTATAATTTATCTACTAATTTTCATGGAGTATAGAGTATTGAGGTTTATTTGCAGACAATAATAAATATTTTTTATTTCTATACTAATGAAGAGATATTATATTTAAATAATTTTCACTTTCCAAAATCTTATATGTTTTAAGATTTTATACACTGTAGAGAAGCATATGTGATTAACACCTTTTGGGCAGGAAAACACTATTTATCAAATAAATAGGTAGATTTTATTAAATTGTATTTTATTCAATGTTGAAATCAGACTCACTTTTTTCATTTCATTTACAGTTTCCTTGTTCTAAAAATGAAATATTACCAAATAATAATAATAATAATAATAATATGGCACTATTTCATGGAAAGACTATTTTATGTGCATAAACAATTCTGTCAGTTAATACTACTAATTGTTGATTAAAAAAAAAAAAAAAAAAACTTCCAGAGAGTGACAATTTGAAGTTTATTTATTGTGCAAAAATTTAATTATGATTAGAGCAAAATAAGCTAACAATTATGATGCAGCACCAATTGCCTATTAGAAAGTATTTCAAGGGGACTTCCAGTAAGATGGAAGAATAGGCAGACAAGCGACACAGACCCTCTCAAACAAAGACAAGAAAAAACAATTGAAAGAAATACAGAAGATAATCCTGGAGCCTTGAGCTTTGAAAGGAACTATACAGAAGTGGATTAGGCACCAACTAGTATAATAACCTGAACAAAAACAGTGAGTACAGAGACAGTTGGAGCTGCAGACTATCAGCTACTCTGACAGGACCAATAGCTTGTATATTTCCAAGTGGTGTTGGGAGCTGAGAATTGACCTAAAGCTCAGACCTAGTCACCAAGGGTTGCAGGGATGACTGCACTGGTGACCTATGACTAGGAAGGGAAACAGCAAGGAGGGAGATAAACTAAGCTGTTGACTTTCCATTGTCTGGAGAGTGCAGCCATTTTGATTGTTTGCATGCAGCAGCCATTTTGGATATTTAAAGTGACTGAGGGCACAACCTTTTTGAATCTTTACAAGTGGCAAACATTTTGGATTTTGAAGTGAGAGTATTCTCATTCAGATTCCAGGGACCTAAGAATAGGTTCTGTTTGACAAGGTTGGCAGGGATATATGAGAGGCTTACACCAGGAAAGGAGACAGGTGGTAAGTATATAAGTGCTGTCAACTAGCGAAGAGCACAGCACCCTGCTTGCATAGATAACATACAAAAAAAGAAAACAAAAATCATAGGTAATTCACTCCAACATATGATCACCAATTAAATATAAAGGCAAAAAATTCACAATGCCTTGGAGACAACAGAACATCACAGTTCACACAAAGAAGCAAGATAAAGTGAGAGAAACAAGAGACCAGGATACAGACTCAAAACACACCCCAAGGAAGATGCAACATTGGAACTCCCTGATAAGGAATTCAAAAAAAATTATATTTAAGTACCTTCAACAAATTGAGAGACAGATCAAGGCAAACACAGAAAAAACCCTAGAACAATTTCAAAAGACAATACAAGAACAAAATGACAAAATAAATGAAAAATTATAAATGATACAAAATCTACAAACAGAAGTTGAGAAGATTAACTAAATTTTCAGAAATAGATATGACATTGAATGGACAAAGGAGCAGAATTGAATCAATGGAAGACAGAATTAGGAAGATTGAAGGCAAATAAATAAGCACTTCTTTGGAAAGAGATAAATGAGAAAAAAGATCAAAACAAAATGAAAAAAGACTAAGGTCCATGTGGGATACCATCAAATGGAATAACCTACAAGTAATCAGGAGCTCTGGTAGCATAGTGCCTAAGGCACTTGACTGCTCACCAGAAGGCTGGTGGTTCAAACCCCCCAGCCACTCCTCGGAAGGAAGGTTGGGCAATCCTACTTCCGTAGTGATACTGCCTCGGAAACCCAAGGAGGGGTCGCT
>NW_006922024.1:2196447-2216376 GCF_000298275.1 Orycteropus afer afer | reverse complement strand
CCTTACAAGAGATGCTAAAGGGAGCCCTTTGGACAGAGAAGCAACAACAAACAACAACAACTGACCATTAACACATGTGATGATATAACCCAGAAAACAACCCAGCTATAGAAGTATCCAAAGTAAATAATCCAATAAGATTGTGAACAGTGAACCAGAGACAACAATTGACAAATGAGGACCACTACAAACCAAAAAGAGGGAAAAAACTGTGTTGTTACAAAACTTCTAGTTGGTAGGGAAGTCAAGACAACTACAAGATATAATGGACTGTTCTAAACTTGGGAAGAAAACTATAAATCTCAGGGTAACTTCAAAGAAAAATGGTAAACTTTCACAGCAAAAAAGAGGACCAGCATAAATATTCAGGAAATACTAAAACGATAGCCATGAAGGAAGCGATAAAATGATTGATTCATAAAATGAGCTCAACATAAAAAATTATATGGAACAAAGAAATAGACACCACAAAAAAGCACATAACAAAAATAACAGCACCAAATTCACAATTGCCAATAATTACATGTCTGGCAAGGGACTTATCTCTAAGATCTATAGCAGAAGAGTGGATGACAAAACTATGGTACATACACATAATGGAATGCTATGAAGCACTAAAGAATAATGTAGAGTCTGCAAAATACTACGTATGGGTGAACTTGGAGGATATTATGCTGAGTGAAATAATTGTCCAATCACAGAAGGACAAATACAGTATTAGTTCATTGTTGTGGAGGGTTAAGGAAAGGTTTATATATGGAGGGAAACTTTCTTTGTTGGTTGCCAGGTGTGGGAAGGAAAGGGAGGGAAAAAAAAAAAAAAAAAAAAAAAAACTATTGACCCATGTCATTTTAGTTTTGTGTATTTTACTGTATATAAATTATATTTCAATAAAATGCATTTAAAATATTTCAAAGAAAAGGCATGATAGTTAAAGTGAAATGTTAATAGTCTAAATTTAGGGTATTTTATAATAAGAAAGATAGACAAAAAAAAATAATAATGCTCATCCATTGGAGTTTATAAGTTGATGTACTTTAATCCAAAAAAAAGCTCATCAAAGATATTTAATATGTCATTGAAAATAAATGATATATAAATACATCCATTTCATTAATAATTATATCCAGAAAACAGAAGAAGGGTAAATTTTGAGAAAAAGATATTAAGCAAGTAAAGACACATGGGAAGATGATCAACACACCACTACCCACTGCCATCGACTTATATTGAATCATAGTGAGCCCTCCTTGGGTTTTTGAGACAGCATCACTGTGGAAATAGATTGACCAAGCTTCCTTCCAAGAAGTGGCTGATGAGTTTGAATCACCAGCCTTCTGGTTAGTAGTCAAATGCCTTAGGCAAAAAAACACCAAAATTAGACTCACTGATAGCTTACAATATTGTTTAAACTGAAGTAATTCCAGGGTTGACAACTGTGAATGAATTGAAATTAATATCACCTACTTTACCCAAGAATGACTGTGCATATGCACATGCCTATGTCTTCTGTCAATAAAAAGAAACACATGATAAATGATCAGGATCATCTGTTCATTAGGATTACTTCAAAGAATACCTCTCTGAATCTTCAGTTTATAAGAGCAATATTTGATTTCTATATGACAGAGCATCTTAAGAATAGGTGGCATAGTATTTAAGGCATTTGGCTAATATCCAGAATGTCAAGAGTTCAAATCCACCAGCTACTACACAAGAGGAAGATGAGGTAAACTACTTCCATAAAGATTTATAACCTTAAAAACCCAATGGAGGTCTCTATGAGTCAGAATCAACTCGATGGTAGTAGGTTCATGTTCTGGTTACCTAGTGCCACTCTGACAAGAATATACCACAAATGAGATGGCTTGAACAAAAAGAAGTTTATTTTCTTACAATTTGGAAACTTTAAGTCTAAGTTCAAAGTGCCAGGCTCTAGGGGCTGGGTGAAAGCCCTTCAGCCTTGGGCTTCAGCTCTGCCTAAAGCTCCCAGCCCACCAAAGCTAGAGGTTTTTCTTCACTCAGACAGCTGCTGGCTACTGAGGCTGCCAAGCCCAAGGTTGACAAGTAAAAAGGCACAGTTCCGATGTTACCTAACCACACAGCAGGCCATTAACTCAAGTCCATTGAAAGCCCCAAGATGAGCAGAGCCTAGCAGGCTGCTGAAAAACAACCCAGCAACATGCTGGGTTCAAGCATGCCATAAGCTAGAGACTACGCCCAAGTCTTCTCCTTATACACAGGAAGCAGATCACATCACAAAGACAGCTACTTACTCAACTGCTTGCGGTAAATCGCACCATGGAGTTGATTGCCAGTCTCATCATGAGGAATAACTACCACCAGCTGCCCAACCACTCAACCAGGCCCAGACAAGTTGACATACAAATTTAACTACCATAATTCCACTCCTCGTAAACTTGGCACCTGTACAGATCTTCATTGGATGGCATCTTTATAAATCTCTCTCCCTAGGAACTCTGGTAGTGTAGTGCCTAAGGCACTTGAGTGCTAACCAGACGTCTGGTGGTTCAAACCCACCAGCCATTCATCAGAAGGAAGCTTGGGCAATCAACTGCTATAGTGATACTGCCTCAGAAACACAAGGGCGGGTTGCTATGAGTCAGGTTCAACTCAATGGCACATAACAACAACAACAACAACGGGTGGCTCCAGTCTCCTAGTTCCTCTAAATGATGACCTCATCCCCTTGGCCTGGTGGGCCATATCCTTCTCCCTCTTCGACATGGCAGCCCTGTCCCCTCACTCTTGGGCAGGAGCTATGGCTCCATCCCACTAGCTCACATGAATGAGCAGCCTCATACTCCAGAACTGAGTTGGTGAAGGTCTAACTCTTTGAAACCTAGGGGCTATGGTGGTTCTACCCCCAAAAGCCATGGTCTTACCCTTTGAGGCTAATGCAGCTCTGCTTCCCATTTCCTTGGTCTCTCTGCTTCTGCCAGTTAATGCCCAAGGCCACCTACTTCACAAGAAATCTTCCTGCCTTAAAAGCACTCAGCTCTCTTCTTCCATGGGCCAGCCAACCTGCTAATCCATTGCATGCTGGTCTATTCTGCCAGTTAACACCTGAAGGCAACACATTCCACCAGGAAGCTTCCTGCTCAATGGCATCCAGCTTTGTCCTCCATGGGCCAGTAAGGCTGTTGCTGTCTCACACCAGTCTCTGGGCTCTGCTACTACAGTCTCTCATGCTGGTCTCTCTGTTCTGCTCCTGCTGTTTCTCATGCCGGTATCTTGGCTCTGCTCCTGCCATCTTTCATGCCATATGTCAGGGTCTCTCTGCAAGGATCTCGGGTCAAGGGTGCACTCCATTCCTGTTTCTACATTTTAGGTACCTGTCAGACCAGCACACCACTCTCAGTACCATATTCTGTTCTGGTTACTTAGTGCTGCTCTGACAAGGATATATCACAAATAGAATGGCTGAACAAATAGGAGTTTATTCCTTTACAATTTGAAGGCTTTAAGTCCAAATTCAAAGTGCCAGACTCTAGGGGCTGGGTAAAAGCCTTTCAGTCTTGGGGTTCAGCTCTGCCTCCAGCTCCCAGCCCACTGAAGCTAGAGGCTTTTCTTCATTCAGACAGCTGCTGGCTGCTGAGGCTGCCAAGCCCAAGGTTGACAAGTAAAAAGGCACAGTCCCAGTGTTACCAACCACACAGGAGGCCATTCATTCAAGTCCCCTGAAAGTCCCAAGGTCAGCAGAACATGGCAGGCTGCTGAACAATTACAAGGCTACATGCAGGGTTCAAGCTAGAGACTATCTCCAAGTCTTCTCCTTCTACACAGGAAGCAGACCACATCCAAAAGGCAGCTACTTAGCTGCTTGTGATAGATCCCACCATGGAGCTGATTGCCAGTCTCATCACGGGGAATAACTACAACCAGCTGCCCAGCCATTCAACCAGGTCAAGCCAAGTTGACATACAAATTTAACTACCACAGTTCAGTTGTGCTTTGGGTTTCTGTGCTTAAAGGGAACATTTTGTTGTATATCATATGGATTAGAAATAGCTATGATATATCCATTAAATTTTCTGATTGTGGTTGAAGTTACATACCATTTATATTCACAATTTTAATAGTCATTTTTTCCTGAGGAAAAAAAAAAACTGATTTTTTTTTTGGTCTCCAGCTTTTTCTTTTAAAATAGAATAGAGGAAATATTGTGATATATGGGCAAAATGACTTAACATTTTTGAGTTTCCCATCAGGTAAAGTCAGATTTATTTTAAAGTCTGTATTTACACTAAGAAAGTATAAGTTACTTTAAAGAACAAAAAAATTCAGTACATGTTTTTAAGTAATCATTTGTGTATATTAACAATGTGATTTTCAAAGATTTTGTCTTAACTTTATCTGGGAATAATGGACATCAATTTCTGCACGTATAAATTTTATTTTAAAATTATTTTATTTAGAAAGTGGATTCCAAGGAAACAATGGCTAAAATTCTAAGAACAGATCAGTGCATAAGACTGTGATAGAAAAACATGAAGGTAAAATAATTTCTTTATGAACTAGCAGTTTATTCTCAGGAAGTTTTGTTGTTGTTGTTGTTATGTGCTGCCGAGTCAGACCTGACTCATAGCGACCCCTCCTTGCGTTTCCGAGGCAGTATCACTACAGAAGTAGATTGCCCAACCTTCCTTCCCCAGGAACTTTTAGTGGTAGGCAAATTGATAACTTGGGCTTCATTATTATCTTACATATTTTATTTAGACAGACTGTCTATAAAATATGTGACTGTTATTTTCCAGAAACAAACAAATAAACAAAACAAACAAACAGAAAACATCCCTTTAAGAGGTCAGGTTGAGTGTAGAACTAAAAGTGCTTATATTGTCTTTCTTATGTACTTCATCTGTATTCTTTCCTCACTCTTTTTGTTCATCTTTACATATTAAAGTTAATTCTCTGAAAGCACACATAAAAAAAGAGAAATAGAATTCATACAGATGCACAGGAACCATATTATGAGAACTCACCCTCCAACGGTATTTATGGTACATTAAAATGTGGTTTTGAAGCTACACATGTGAATAGAATTCTATTGATGATACCAAAAGGTGGTCTTTCTTGAAATGTCTTCTATGAAGTCCTCGTTTCTTGAAAAGGAAGTAGGAATTTCATAATACAGTCAAAAATACAGTTGAATAATTTTGGCTATAATCATGTTAAACAAAAATAAACAAGCATAGAGCAAGACAAACTGCTCTATTTCCCCATCCTTTACTGTGCTAATATTCCCAGAGAAGGATATAATATGAATGTGAGATTTTTTTTTTTTTATGTATCATAGTTTTGAGAAGATTTTATAAACATACTACTGTTAGTTTTTTTTTTGTTGTTGTTGTTATGTGCCATGTAGTCAGACCCAACTCATAGCAACCCCTCCTTGGGTTTACAAGGTGGTGTCACTACAGAAGTAGATTGCCCAACCTTCCTTCTGAGGAGTGGCTGGTGGGTTTGAACTGTCAGCCTTCTGGTTAGCCGTCAAGTTAGCCACTATGCTACCAGAGCTCCTAACATACTACTACTCTAGTAAAGCAAAAAGGAAATAATTGAGGCTTTCGAATGGCTTGCACAAGAAGCAGCTCTATTTAGCTCATCCATTTATAACCAGAGGGATATGATTATGAAATTGTAAGATACATGTAGAAATAAATACAGGAAGCTTCCATGTATTAGGATCAATTCATTGGAATTGAATATCTACTCAACATTTATTGATCTTTTGGTAGAGGCAGAGGCATGAAAAATAAGACATGTCTTTGTCCTTAAAACAGTTAGGTAAGGATAGAGAAGTGAACAGGAAATTAAAATGGAGAGATAAATTCTAAGGTTGCAAAATGCTGAATCCTATAGCAGTTCAAAGAAAATACTAGCAAAGCAAACTTTCCAAAATTGGAAAGGAAAAAGTATTTTATAACACACACATACAAAAGCCAGGCTTAGAACATGGAGTTGATCACTAGGAATGAATTACAGGCCCAAGGAGAGTTATAGAAGAGGAATCAGAAAACATTTGTAATGGTTATACGAACAGGGATTTGACAAGTCATTTTAATACTCCCGTTAATCTCTGGTTTTATTAAGATATTAAAATAGGAATATATCATTTTAAATATAAGTTTATAAGTAGAGTGAATTTTTGGATTTCACTTTAAAAGAAGCTTCATTGACAATGAAAAAGTTCACATGGATGAAGGCATTTCTCATGAATGTAATACTTAGATTTACTTCACTAAGGTAGTTCTGTTGTCATTTTGGTCTTCTGTCCTTACAAACAGAAGGTAGTTTTGCAAAATGCCATGCCTAACAACAATTTGACCAAACACATGTACTGAGAACTTCTAATGTACCAGTCACTTTTTTGAAATTCTTAAATACACTGACTAATTTCATTCTCACAGCAATGTTATGAGCTTATCTCTGATATTGCTACCATTTCATAGCTAAGGAAATTGAGTACAAAGAGATAAAGAAACTTCCTCAAGATTACATATTCTTTAAGGGGCAGACGGGAGCTCTGGTGGCATAATGCCTGAGGCACTTGACTGCTAACCAGAAGGTTGGTGGTTCAAACCCATCAGTCCCTACTCGGAAGAAGATTGGGCAATCTACTTCTGTAATGATACCACCTAGGAAACCCAAGGAGGGGTCGTTATGAGTTGGAGATGACTGGATGGCACATAACAACAGCAAAAAGGGACAGAGCCAGAATTCAAGTTCTGTTTAAGAGTTAATTATTTTAAACTCCATACAAAGCACATTAAAATGTCATGTTTTACATTTTCACATTGGTTCCACTGATCAAGGTCCCAAGCACAGTACATTCCTTACAGGTAACCAGTATTTTACTATAGAACAAAATTACAACTAAACATTTAAATAACACACATTTTAACTGTTCTTCTGAATATAGGTTGCATATTGTCTTTAATTCACCACTCCTCTGTCAGGTTGTCATACTGTGGTGGCTTAGGTATGGCCATGAGGCTGGAGGCTATGCCACCAATATTTTAAATACCAGTAGGGTCACCAATGGTGGGCAGATTTCTGTGGAGCTTCTAGAAGATGAAAGATGGGGAAGAAGCACAGAGTCTTCCACTTTTCAAAAACAAAAACAACAACAAAAAAAAAACTGGCCATTGAATACCTTATGAAAAGAGTGAAAAACTGTCTGATATATTAATGGAAAACTTTATGAAGAGCCATGAGATATTGCCTGGTAAAGTGCCACAAGATGAAACCTGTAGGTCAGAAGGCACTCAAAATATAAGTTGAAGAGGAATGGCATTGCGGTAAATGCCAAAAATCATATCTCAAGAATTACCCTGAAGTACAATGCTGTCGGTGATAGGATAATATCCATATGCCTAAAAGGAAGACCAATTAATGCTACTATTATTCAAATTTACACACCAACCACTAAAGCCAAAGATGAAGAAATTGAAGACATTTTCCAACTTTTACAGTTTGAAATTGACCAAACATGCTAGTATCATATATTCAGATGTGATAATTTTGGAATTTTGTCTATGGAGTTTTTGTGACTTTTCTGAATTTTCTGGGAAAATGGAGTGGGCATTTTTAGGAACAAGTAGGAAGTCATTTATTAAATGATAATATTTATCTTTTAATATTAAACAAATATTCTACATATGGTATTTTTCTCTAAAATTTAGCAAAAAATTATGATAAATTCTGATATGAGAGGAATGGCTGTTCAAAATAAAGCTCCTAATATATTTCAGGATTATTCCTTCTACATAAACTTTCTATTTCTAAAAGAAAAAAAAAATGTTTTCAATTACTAAAGTAAAATAATGACAGTGAGTATTTTAGTGAAATAAATGTCTGATTGTACTATAGAGAAAATTGACCTTTTCAAGGCACCAAAAAACACTTTTCTCCCACCTCATGATAGAGAGAGACAAGTTTATCCATATCTCAGTTTGGTCATGTCCAGTGACTTCATTTTATCTCAGAGGGAATAAAGTATGTAGAAGCACTGTATGCATAAAAGGCCTAGCCTAGAAATACAAAATATGACTTCTATTTAGTTTCCTTTTATAAGAACACAGTTGGTATAGCTACACAGAACTGCCAGAATGGCTTGAAAATATATTTTCTTTTATTTAGGTATGTTATCAATGAATTTTAACTTTTGTTTTATAGTATAAAATTTAAAATGTCTTTGAATTAACTTCTTAAGCGGTTGAATAACAAAGCTCCATGTTAGCACAACACTCTAGAAAATATAAGCTTTCCAATTAAAGAAACAACGTAAACAAATTTAAATTATATTTGAGAGATACCACTGTTACTTAACTAGTCTTTCAAACACTTGGGAAAAAATTGAAATAAAAAATTTCTATTAAACATCATAAATAACTGATTCATTTCCTAAGAGAAGTACAGGTAGCCACTAATTTATTACATATTCAAGGTACAATGATTTGCACTTATGAATTTTTTTTTTCTGTTTTTTACATACATTAGTAATGTATACTACACACAATGTTGTAGTACATATTTGCTGATGCTGTCATTCTCAGATGTTCCCTTGTAGACCTTTGAATATAAATTCAAAGATCAGATGTATAAAGATACTGACAATAAGGCAATAATAATGAAAACTGGAAAAAGTAAAAAGAAAAACGGTATTCTACTTATATTAGATCCAACTTGTGACAGTTGTTGAAATAGAAGCCTGTCAAAAGTCGGGGACTACCTGTGCTAAATGTAATAGCAATCACATAAATACCTATAAGCATGCATTGCTTTACACACTTCTCACAATGATTAAACATTTCTTTGTGCTATGTAAAACAAAAAAAGTTCAGAAAACTTGTTAGCTCATTAATCCAATGCTAAAAAAACTAAACTGTATAAACATGGCTTTTTCAAGAAAAGTAAATAATAAATTTTCACTTTTTAAGTAACCAATTTCTAATTTTACTAAAACACTTTGTTAGAATTTTTGTGACAGGTTACTATATAGTAACTGCTTTTAAGTTACATTTGTGTCAAAACTGTTTGAATCATATGAGGTAACTATTTTCAGATATTACACAACAGATAGCACAGGATGTGATCTTTGAGAGAAAGAAATAGAATGTGGTGATTCCCAAATTTTCCCATGTCCTATGTGGAAGCAGTTTCCCAGAGGAAGTGCAGGAAAACCTAGAGTGGGTCTAGGAGAGTCTCCAGAGTTCACACCACCCTGGGAGACAATGGAATTCTTGTGATTTATATAATCAACAGGAGCCCACCCAGAATAGACCGACCTCACAGAGCACTGAGACCTCAACCACCATCCTGTTGAGATCACAGAGAAGTCAGGCTTTGGGAGAAAGGGCCATACCCCTAGGACTAAAGGTGGTGGTTGGGGGGACCTGCTCTGTCAAAACACTAAACAAACCCAATAGCACCAAGAGATCTCCAAATATTTAAATACCTAACAGAACTAAAGTCAACAACTATTGGAAGAAGAAACCATAACTGACTCCTTACAATGGTCAATAGTAGCCAGTAACAATGAAAAGATAAAGGAAATATAAACAAGCAGGAAAATACAGACATAATTAAGAGAAAGGGTTGTTAATTATAACAGAAACCATAGGCACAAGATAGCCAAACTGATGAAATCTAAAGGAAAAGAGAAAAATCTAAAGGCAACTTGAGCTAGATAAAAAGATACATTCATGCAAGAAGATCATAATAGCTTTGTATCAGGATGAAAAAAAAAAAAAGTAAACTAAAACTCAGTGGAAAGATCTTTAAAGTACTGCAAGGGTAGAAGAAAAAGTTAACATAGAATTATATATCCAGCATACATATTATTTATGAATTAAGGAGAAATATATTTTCAGGTAAATGAAAACTGAAAAGCATTGGCCACAGGCTGATCTGCACTGTAAGACATGCTAAAAAGTTTTCTTTAATCTAAAAAGAAATAATGGAAGATGGAAATATGGATCTTTAAAAAGAAGGAACACTGGATATACGAAATGGATGCATAAATTAAAAAGAAATCAAAAAACTACTTTCTTTATCTTGTCCTAGAATGAAAATAACAGTCTGTAAAAGTAAAATGAAAGAAATTTGTTGAAAGTCCAGAGAATAATCTGGACTGAGAAATGTCCAAAATCACAATGTGAAGATGGCTCGTCCAAAGAGGAACAAAAAATAAGAATTCTTATACTGTGAATGAAGGAACTAAAGCTACAGTATTAATGATTGGCTGAAAATCAATCGGGGGAGTCGGAGGTAAGTTATTTTAAAGCAGGGGCTTGATGGATATTGGTGGATAACATGTGGGATTATGTGATTGGTTAAACGTGCATAATTGCAAGTATCCTTGCTTTTCAGAAGATTTGAGGATAGCCAGGAGACATTTGCAAGACATGCTTTGCTGGAAACATATTATTAAAACTGCTTTCTCAAGCATGTCTTTTTCTGGAAGTCTTTTGTAACGCTATGTCCATAACACCATGCATCAAGACCCTTTGGAAATAGGCTATCACATGACTACAGAGGAGAGGCCCCACTGGGAGCAAGCTATGGCATCCTGCATCTACCTGACCACAGGGGGGAAAAAAAAAAAAATCTTTAAGGGTATATGCCATGTCAGCACAAAGATTAAGCACAGGAAAGAATAACGTCTTTAGCAAAGGCAGCTCAACATGCATTCAAGACTCATGTCAAGACTTAAGATGAAGTTATATGTCTGTTTTCAGGCTTCTCTGTTTACATACATCAAGTGTCTCAGATTTTAGACTCTCACATACACTGTGTATTAGTTTTCTATTGCTGCTGTAACAAATTACTACATTTTTTTAATCAATTTAAAACAATGTTAATTGATTTATTTACAGTTCCGTAGGTTAAACTTCCAGATACAGGCTACCCCAGATAGATTCTCTGCTGAGATTTTCACAAGTTGGAAATTTATGTCTGGAGGTTCTAGGAATGAATCTACTTATCAATTCATTAAGATTATTTACTAAATTCAGTTATTTGAAATTAACAGAGTGAGGTCCCTGTTTCCTTACCTCCCTTTGAGGCTAAGGTGAGTCTTTGCTCCTAGACTCTGTCCATGTTTATTGTCATAATTTGTTCGTGGCTCTTACTTCAACAATGGTCATATGAATAGGCCTCATGCTTCAAATCACTCTTTTGCCTTCAAAGCACACATCTCTTCTGCCTCCACCTAAAGAAATTTGTTTATAAAATCTCATTTGATTACAGGTATGTCTGGGCAAAGGGGAATATACCTACAAGCATTTAAAAAAAAAAAAAACTCATTTGATTAGATTTGCCTCACCTGGTTAATCTGGGGATAATTGCCTCAATTTAAAGTTTATAATCTAAATAACATCTGGAGAAGCCCTGCATTTTTATCTTTTTTTAAAAAAATATTTAACATTATTGTCAGTATAAAGCAAATAAGATAAATTATCATTATGTCATATAAAGTATTGAGTGTATAAGAAAAATATATAACAACAACAACAAAAATGTTAGGTCAGACATGGAAAGGAATTCTAATACCTTAATTTTGTTAAATATACTCAACCCTATCATTTAATTGATGCAGGAACAACGAGGTTCTTACCATCTGTTATGAATAGAGTCAATCACCACAAAAAGTTGAAGTGGAAAAGCAAAGATTTACTGAGTATCAATACCCAAGAGACAGAAATAATTGCTTTCCTAAAAAATCTGTCTTCCCAAGCAAAAGGGTAAATATGATGATATAGGGAAATGGGAAGCTGGTTGAAGATGTCGTGGTCCACCAGGAATGTCTTTGTTCCTCTTTATCACAGTTGCTCCAGACTTATTGTTTCTATCCTTAGGGTGATATTGCCCCATAAACTGCAGTTCTCAGCTAAAACCAGTCATGGGATAAGGTCTTACTCAAAAGAATCTATAAGCAAAAAACAATCTATAGAAATTAGCAGAGTTCAGCTATCCTATTTATTTAAAAGGAAGGAGAAGGAATGAAAAATAGTGAGTGAGTCATTGTAATTAATGTCTGCTTTCATCATGGCTGGTATTTTGTTAAAGTTCTGCAATTTTCCACAAAAGGCTTTTTTAGCCTTTCACATAATGATTCTACTTTTATATATGAATATAAGAGAAGTGAAAACATACATTTATAAAAACATTTGTAGGAAAACGGTCATAGCAGCTTTTTGACTACTAGCTTATATGTTGGTAGTTGGAATCCAGACAGAAGCACCTTAGAATAAAAGTCTGGTGATACGCTTCTGGCAGGTCATAACCTTGAAAACCCTATGGAATGCAATTCTACTCCGTACACATAGGGTTACCATGAGTTAGAGCCAACAGGACAGCAAGTAACAACAAAAGACAACAAACTAGAAACAACTATCTTGCCATGAGAATTGGAGAATAAACTGTGGTGCATTCATATGAGGCATAAAGTAAAAGGGAGCTCATGGGAAATGTATGCAACAACGTTAAACCTTGTTAAAGAAGTCAGACAAAGTAAGAGCTGTTATTTTACTATTTCATTTTTATAAAGCCCAAGAAGAATTTGTAGTAATAGAAAATAAAACAATAATAAGAATGACTGACACAGGGGAAGGCTAGCCTTTGATTGAAAAGAAACACTAAGGGCATTCTGTGGTAAAAGAAATATTCTCTACCTCATCTGGGGTATTGCTTTTAAGGGTATTGCTTATAAAGATGCATACTTTGTTCCATGCTCATTAAATTGTACATTAGAGATCTATGTATTTTACTCTATGTGAACACATAGAGTTAAGTTGTGTGAATCTTTGAAAAAAAATAAATTTATCAAAAGGTGACTATATTTGAAAATCAAGTATCATGGAAGAAAATAGGAAGAGCCATAAGTTTTGATTCATATTTCTAATTTCAACCCATGTATCCCAAAGTATGAGTCTTGAGCAATGTTAAATAACTTTATTAAGCATCATCTTCTATGTCTAAAATTGGGAATAATGTCTACTAAATAATAGTGTGAAAGTTAGAACATGAGAAAAGTATTTTGGAAGATAAAATTCTGTATAAATACAATCATCATCATTATCATCATCACCATCATCACCACCACTAGTAGAACTATCGTTAACATCATATTGTCAAAAGGTAACACTGCAACTGCTAAGCTATTTTCAGAATAGGAGAAATATATTTATGCCTCACATGCCTCATCTACAAAAGAAAGCTAATGTCTGTATCACAGTTTTTCAAAAATTCAATGAGATAATGCATATAGTATTTGTAGCAAAGTGCCAAAAACATTTTCATAATAAATATACATATTTTTATAATATAATGATGTTTAACATGTAGACAATAGACAAAGGCAAATCATTTGAGGCTTATTAAACTATTACTGAGCAGAATTTTAAAATGATACATTCAACATTTATTCATAAGAATATGCTAGCTATTGATATGAACTAGGCAGTGTGTTAGGTGTGTATAATGGAGATTGCCCTATACTACTAGTGGGAAATGTTGTTGTTGTTAAGTGCCATTGAGTCGTTTCCAACTCTTAGAGACCCCATGCATAGCTGAACGAAACACTACCTGGTCCTGAGCCAACTCCACGATTCTTGCTACACAGGAGCCCATCGTTACTGCCATTGTGTCAATCCACCTTGTTAAGGGTCTTCCCCTCTTTTGGCGACCCTCCACTTACTAAGCATGACATCCTTCTCCAGGGAATGGTCCCCTCTGACAACACGAACAAAGTATGTGAGACAAGTCTGGCCATTGTTGCCTCCAAAGAGCATTCTGGCTACACTTCCTCCATGACAGACCTGTTAGTTCTTTCAGCAGTCCACGGTACTTTCAGCATTCTTCGCTAACATCACAGCTCAAAAGCTTCAATTCTTCTTCAGTCTTTCTTACTCATTCTCCAGCTCTCACATGCATATGTTGTTGTTGTTTGCCGTCCAGTTGGCCCCGACTCATAGCGACCCCTCCTTGGGTTTCCGAATGAGGGGATTGAAAATACCATGGCTTGTGTCAGGCACACCTTAGTCCTCAAGGAGATATCTTTGCTTTTCTGCACTTGAAAGAGGTCCTTTGTAGCTGATTTGTACATTTCTATACGTAGTCTGAAGTCCTGACTGCTGCTTCCATTGGTGTCTATTGTAGAACCAAACAATGTGAAATCTTTGACAATTTCAATCTTTTCTCCATTTATCATAATTCTGCTTATAGTTCCAGTTGTGAGTATTTTTGTTTTCTTTATACTGAGATGTAATCCATACTTCAGACTATATTGTTCAATCTTCATCAGTAAATACTTCAAGTCATCCTCACTTTCAGCTAACAAAGTTGTGTCGTCAGCATATTGCAGGCTGATAATGATTCTTCCTCCAATTCTGATGCCACATTGTTCTTTGTATAGTCCAGCATCTCGGATTATTTGCTCAGCATTCATATTGAGTAAGTATGGTGAAAGGATACAACCCTGATGTACTCCCTTCTTTGTTTTAAACCATGCAGTGTTCCCTTTTTCTGTTTGAGTGATAGCCTCCTGGTCTATGTACAAGTTGCTCACGAGTACAATTAAGTGTTCTGGAATTCCCATTCTTCTCAACGTTATCCACAATTTGTTATGATCCACACAATCAAATGCTTTTGCATAGTCAATTAAACACAAGTAAACATCTAAACATCTTTCTGGTATCCTTTACTTTGAGCCAAGGTCCCTCTGATATCAGAAATGATATCCCTCGTTCCACATCCTCTTGTGAATCCAGCCTGCACCTCTGGAAGTTCTCTGTCAATATACTGCTACAACAATTTTTGAATTATCTTCAGTAAGATCTTACTTATGTGATATATTAATGATGTTGTTTAATAATTTCCCCATTGTGTGGGATCACTTTTCTTTGGAAGGGGTACAAATATGTATCTCTTCCAATCAGATGACCAGGTAGCTGTCTTCCAAATCTCTTGGCATAACCATGTAAGTGCCTCCAGCGGGGCATCCATACGTTGAAATATTTCAATGGGCATTCCATCAATTCCTGGAGCCCTGTTCCTCACCAATTCTCTCAGTGCAGCTTCGACCTCTTCCCTCAATACCATTAGTGGGAAATGCCATAGTGAGAAATACAGACACATAAATATTACATCTCACTCTCTAAAGTGTGGTGAATAGAACACAAATATAATTTGTTATTATCAAGCATTTTAAGTCCCTGTGTGGCTTAAATGGTTAAGCATTGGATGACTAAAGAAAAGGTTGGCAGTTAAAACTCACCCAGACCTCCTGAGAAGAAAGGTCTGTTGATTTATTTCCAAAAGATTACAGACAGGAAAACCATATGGAGTGAAGTCTACTCTGAAGCACTTTGGGTCACCATAAATTGGAATGGACTGGACAAAAATTGGTGGTTTTTATAACATATTTCTATTATTACATACTACATATAGTAAATCAAAAGTAAAAAATACTAGGAATAAGTATCTAATAAAAAACTGAACAGTAGATCTTTTCCAGGTAATTAATGGCTAAATTGTATCCTGAAGGATGAGTTGAAGTTACTCAGATCAAGAAACTGGGAAGTTAGGGTACAAAAGAGTGTCCAACTTTAAAAGTCATCAATACGGTCATTTCTATATTTATTTAGTGACTTGACTGAACAAATTTTGTAAAATCTCTTTTCTCAAAATTATCCAGCTGCTGACGTCCCTGCTCTGGAGCTCTGGTCATGCAGTGTGTAAGGTATTTGACTGCCAACCAGTTCAAATCCACAAGCTGCTCCATGGAAGGAAGATGAGGTAATCTACTTCCTTAAAGATTTACAGCCTTGGAAACTTCACATGGGTCATGAAGTGGAATTGACTCATTGGCAGTGGTTTTGGATTTTGATGTTCCTGCTTAGATTGTCTTTCCCCTTGAATTTACCTTTGAAAACATCTACCTTTAAGTCACCCCCAAGTTGGCATAAGCTTCTTATTTTTCAATACTTATTTTTCTTATATTCACTGCCCCTCATGCAGTGAATATAAACCTCAACTGCAAACTGGAGAAAAGTACATATGATTTTGGGCAAACCTGTAGAGTGCTTGGGCTAAAGCCTCCACAGCATAACACAGAACTATGGAGTGCTGGTAAGGCAGGTAGTCAGACTCTTGCTGATATTTCTAAGATTTAGGTTTTTTTTGTTTTTTTTTTTCTTTTTGAGTGAATGGCTATTGCAGTTCTCTGTTGTATCCTTTGTCCTTAGGAAGATTTCTAGGATTTAAATTATTGTTTTTGAAAATGAATTTTACCATTTAGTTTGTTGTGTTGCTGGGAAAGCTTCTGCTGACCTCCATAATCTTCCACTCTGAAATCCCCTTATCACCCCTGCACTATAGTTTTTTTTTTTTTCACTTTGTATTCAGTGTGCATTAAAATAATGCAAACTATTTCTGATTATGCAAACTATTTCTGATTGTGCATATGTGCAGTGTAGTAAATTACACAGTATGGCTTTTCTAGCCATAGTCTTTGGAGTTTGCCATGAGCAACTAAGTAGCTCCTGATTGTTTAAAGTATTGTTTAAGGCATCCACCTGAGGTATTTTTGTTTAGAGCAGCATGAAGCAATTTTCTGAACATTATCTCTCTCAGGTGTGTGGAATTCTGGTGTTGGGATTGGTTGGATTTGCCACTCTGCCAGGCTTAAAGTGAGCCCTTCTAGAGGCAGAGAGGAGGAACATCTCTCACTACTGGTTTGGAACTCTGGTGGCATAGTGCCTAAAGCATTTGACTGCTAACCAGAAGGCTGGTGGTTCAAACCCACCAGCCACTCCTCAGAAGCAAGATTGGGCGATCTACATCCATAGAGATACCACCTCAGAAACCCACAGAGGGGTCGCTATGAGTCCAATTGACATGATAGCAGTGAGACTGGCTGAGAGAGATGCATGACTGAGAGACCAACCAGTTACTGAAAGAGAGATACCCGACTAAGATGGCAGCAGTAGAACCAAGTGGCCCAAGACAAGGAGTGGCAGGCTTACCTGGCCCACAGAGGCAGAGGCCAGGCCAAAAGGCCAAAGGCCACAGAGGTATGTCTAGGGCACGGCAGAGGGTAGACTGTCCTGACTGAGGAACTGAATCCTCAGTGTGTTCATGAACTTGAATTGTAACCTGTTGTTTCTTTAATAAACCCCATAATCTGTGAGTTCTGTGTAGTCACTGCAGTGAATTATCAAACCCCACAGGGAGGTGGTGGGTGCTGCAGGAGGAACAGTTGGTGACAACATTAGTAAGAGAGATGGAGGGTGGCAGCATGTCTGGCCTCATAAGAACAGGCCTTGGGCTAATGATGGTGATTCTGTCTTCCTTTTGTGTAGCTAGAGGAGATCAGAAGATGCCACCTCCTTACCCTTTTAATCAAAACCAAACCAAACTCACTGTCATGGAGTCGAATCCCACTAATATCAACCCCTCCTTGAGTTTCCAAGGCAGTATCTCTATGGAAGTAGATTGCCTAACCTTCCTTCCATGGAGTGGCTGGTGGGTTTGAACTGCCAGCCTTCTGGTTAGCAGTCAAATGCCTTAGGTACTATGCCACCTTGCCCCTTTAGCAGTATGTAAATTGTATGTAAATATACTCAAGTAAGTATTAAAATTTTTATTGTTGTTATTGTTGCTTGTTTGTTCATTAACTTACACAGATATATAGTGAGATATTTAAAAGTTGTACAGTAACTGGTCAATTATTTCTATTTGGACAATTGACTAGCTCATTGCAGGATATTAGTAGCATAGTGCCTAAGGCATTTGACTGCTGACCAGAAGGCTAGCAGTTCAAACCCACTAGCCACTTCTCAGAAAGAAAGTTGGAAGTATCAATACTTCTGTAGTGATACTGCCTCAGAAACCCAAGGAGAGGTTTCTATGAGTTGGGACCAACTCGACGGCCCATAACAACAACAACAATAGCCATTATTCACTAAATGTCAGTACTTCATTCCAATCATTCTATCAAAACTTTATTGAAAATTTCTAAAATAAACAATTTCATAAGAATATACATTATTTTCCTATAGTTTATATGTGTATCATGGTATATCTGTAATGGAATTTAATGCCAGTGTATATGGATCTACTACATTCTTTTAAACTGATGATTTATTTCCATATTATGGATGTATTCTATTTTACTATTTCAAAACTAAAATTAGGCTGGCCTCTAAAATTTTCCTAGTTGATTTAAGGACATTTAAATTTATTTCTTATGACACTAATTTCTAATCATCATACTTAGATGAAAGTATATTTATTTTAAATATTATATAGTAGTTGTCATCAAGCCAATTCCATCTCATGGCGATCCCTGTGTGTTAGAATAGAAGTATGCTCCATTGTGTTTTCAGTGGTTGATTTGTCAATGGTCAATTGCTAGGCCTTTCTTCAAAGGAAAAATTGGATGGATTCAAACTACCAAATTTTCAGTTATCAACGGATCACTTGGACCTTTTGCGTCACTCAGAATTTCCAGATACACACACACACATTGCTTTTTGGCTTAAAATTAATTTTCCACAAATCGGATTTGTTTTCATTATTACAACTGGAAAGATTTTGTAATTATGTTTTACACAGGAGGAAACTGAGGATTAGAGAGGACAAATAACTCTGAAATGATTGGACCAAATTAAGTGTCCGAGACAAATTTAAAACCTAGTATTATGCACTCAACACCCAGGCCACTCTTCCATGTTTGATTTTGAATGATCTACTTCACACTACCATGAATAGTCTTGAATACTTGCTTTTAAAAATATTTCCCCCTTCATCCAAATCTCCTGAACAGAAACAAGTGTGTAAATTGAAATGTCTTCAAAAAATAAAAAGCTCATAAGTGAATAAATTTTTTAGAAATCAGGGAATGTCTATTACCTTGTCTACAAGATCCTATTCCATTTATCAGTTGCAATTGTTCAGATCAAATCTGAGAGCATATGAAATTCATTGTAAAGTCTACAAACTGCAAAACATGTAGTACTTATTTCATTGGTTTGTTTCAGCACAAACCTTGAAATTTGTCCTTGTATTCCCAACAGATTTCTAACAGACATTATTATTTTTATTATGTGTTTAATGTCAAAGGAAAAAACAAAGACAATATTTTCCTTGAAAAATATTCTGATTGTTTGGAAAACATCAAAGACATTAACAGTCCTTGCACTGAGTATGTAATTGCTCATTGTTCTTTCCAAAGCAGCTTTTCCCTTACAGAAATATGCCAGATCACCATTATATATACTTTGCTTATATTTTCTTTCTTCATATTGTACATCCTAAATTCTCATTACAAGCCTAAAACCATTCCTGTCAAGTCAGTTCCAACATGGCAACCCTATAGGACAGAGCAGAACTGCCCCATAGGGTTTCCAAGGCTGTAAATCTTTATAAAAACAGACTGCCTCATCTTTCTCCTGTGGACCAGATGGTGGGTTTGAGCCACTGACATTTTGGTTAGCAGCCCCATGTTTTCACCACAGATCCTTACACACATAGAGTACCACATACATGTTGTGTTGTTGTTGTTATTTGCCGTCGAGTCAGCCCTGACTCATAGCGACCACATACCACATACATATTAGTCCCCAAATCCTGGTGGTACAGTGTGTAAGGCATTTGGCTGCTAACCAGAATGTTTGTGATTCAAATCTACCAGCTGATCCCTGGAAGAAAGTGAGACAAACTGTTTCCATAAAGTTTTACAACCTTGGAAAACCTATGGGGGTCACTATGAGTCAGAATTGACCCAATAGCACTGGGTTTGGTTTATGGTTTTTGGTGGGTGAAGAATATTGAATATATCATGGACTGCCAGAAGAATTAATAAATCTGTCTTGGAAGAAGTACAGCTGGAATGCTCCT
>NW_006922024.1:2192168-2196102 GCF_000298275.1 Orycteropus afer afer | reverse complement strand
GCATCCTGACATAAACTTTTTAATTCCAAATACTAATGTCTGTGTTTTTTTAAGCCATAAAGGAATACTGTACTCTAGTTTCAAGAACAGAAAATAACTGAAAAATAAAACATACACTTTATTTTAACCCTTGATATACCCATCATCACTATATAATATGCTTAATTATCTTAAATTAAACATAGACATTTGTGAAAAAAAAGTTAGTCATTAGATATGGGCATCTCTGTGGTGAGTGCATATGCTTGTGTTTGTGTGTGTGGGGGAGTAAGTTAGAGACAGAGTTAAGTGGAGAGTCATTCCCTGTGAGAGTACATAGTATTCCTTCTGTTTTCAAACACTACAGAAATTGCCTCTGGATTATATATAAAGTAAATAGTTTAATTAATCTGCAAACACTTTATAGCAT
Organism: Orycteropus afer afer; assembly: GCF_000298275.1. NCBI lineage: Eukaryota > Metazoa > Chordata > Mammalia > Tubulidentata > Orycteropodidae > Orycteropus > Orycteropus afer. The sequence goes on along the minus strand of NW_006922024.1, from coordinate 2,195,693 downwards.
TAGCTAAAAATATGTAACTTATAAACAAATAAATGGAAAAATGATAAGAGACAGTATGGAAGGACAGATATGCTAAAGGACTTTCCCATTATTTTACAAGTAGATATTGGATAAAATACAGCAGAAATTCTTTTGAAATCATCATTGGACCCAAATTATTTAAGAAACCTCTTTAAACACAACAACACATAGATGACTGAATCTAAGCAGGAGGCTCTATGGATATACAAGCTTATCATTGATGGGGCCTTGAGGGCAAAACATAATGCTGGTATGAAATGTAGGTACTTAACTTAGTTCATATTCTGAAATGCTGGAGGTAAATCTGAGAGGCCCTCATTAAGTTAGAATCCAATAAGGGGAATTGCTAAACTGATTAAATTCAATAGATGTTTTCCTCTTATGTAACAAACCAGAGATGACTCTACATTGTTGGCAGAATCATTCTGCTCCATAAAAGTATTCAGAACATGAGTTGGCAGACTGACAGTGTCTTGTTGTTGTTACGTGCCGTTGAGTCATCTCATACTCATAGAAACCCTATGCACAGCAGAAAGAAACACTGCCTGGTCTTGTGCCAGCCTCACAATCCTTTATATATATATAAAACCAGAGGAATTGTGGGATGACATCAAGAATATCATCCATGAAGAAAGCAAGAGGTCACTAAAAAGATAAGAAAGAAAGAAAAGACCAAAATGGATGTCAGAAGAGACTCTGAAACTTGCACCTGAGCAGAGAGTAGCTAAAGCAAATGGAAGAAATGAAAAGATAAAAGAACTGAACAGAAGATTTCAAAAAAGCAGCTTGAGAAGACAAAGTCAATTACTATAATGAAATGTGGAAAGTCCTGGAGTTAGAAAACCAAAAGGGAAGAACACACTCAGTATTTCTCAAGCTGAAAAAACTGAGGAAAAATCTAAGCCTCAAGTTGTTATATTGAAAAACTGTTTGGGCAAAATATTGAATGATGCAGAAGCATCAAAAGAAGATGGAAGGAATACACAGAGTCACTGTACCAAAACAAATGGATCAACATTCATGTATTTCAGGATTTGGCATATGATCAAGAACCAATGGTATTGAAGGAAGAAGTCAAAGCTGCACTGAAGGAATTGGTGAAGAACAAGGTTACAGGAATTGATGAAATACTCATTGAGATGTTTCAACAAATGGATGCCACACTGAAGGCACTAACATGGCTGTGCCAAGAGATTTGGAAGACAGCTACCTGGCCAACTGACTGGAAGAGACCCATATTTGTACCCATGCCAAAGAAAGGTGATCCAACAGAATGTGGGAATTTTCAAACAATATCATTAATATCGCATGCAAGTAAAACCTTACTGAAAATAATTCAAAAAATGGCTGCAGAAGTATAATGACAGCTTCCAGAAATGCAAGCTGGATTCAGAAGAGGATGTGGAACAGGGATATCATAGTTGATGTCAGATGGATTTTGGCTCAAAGTGAAGAATACCAGAAAAATGTTTACTTGTGTTTAATTGACTATGCAAAAGTGTTTGATTGTGTGGATCATAACAAATTTTGGATAACATTGAGAAGAATGAGAATTCCAGAACACTGAATTGTACTCATGCGAAACCTGCACATAAGCCAGGAAGCTGTCATTTGAACAGAATAAGGAGACACTGCATGGTTTAATATCAGGAAGATAGGTTGTCAGGGTTGTATCCTTTTACCATAGTTATTCAATCTGTATGCTGGAGCAAATAATCCGAGAAGGTGGCCTATACAAAGAAGAACATGGCATCAGGATTGGAGGAAGAATCATTAACAACTTGTGATATGCTGATTACACAGCTTTGCTTGCTGAAAGTGAGGCTGACTTAAAGTACTTACTGATAAAGATTGAAGAATACAGTCTGCAATATGGATTGTCTTAATATAAAGAAAACAAAGATCCTCACAACTGGACCTATAAACAGCATAATGATAAATGGAGAAGAGATTGAAGTTGTCAAAGACTTCTAACAAATCTGTCCTGGAGGAAGTGCAGTCAGAATTCTCCTTGGAAGCAAGGTGAGACATCATCTCACCTACTTTGGTCATGTTGTCAGAAGGGGACCATTCCCTAGAGAAGGATGCCATGCTTGGTAAGGTGGAGGGTCAATGAAAGAGGGGAAGGCCCTCAACGAGATGGAGTGACACAGTGGCTACTGCAATGAGCTCAAGTATAGCAAGATCATGAACCTGGCACTGGACCAGGCAGTTTTTCCTTCTGCTGTGTGTAGATTCACTACGAGTCGGAGACAACGCAACAGAACCTAACAACGATACTGAAGATTGTTGCTAATATAGAGAGTTTTTCACTGGCCAATACTTTAAGAACAGAGTCTGTCTTAGTCTAGAAGCTCCACTGAAACCTGTCCACTGTGGGTAACTCTGCTGGTATTTGAAATACCACTGGCATAACCTCCAGCCTCACAGCAACATACAAGCCACTACAGTACAGACAGAAGATGGACAGGCTTGTATATTGCAGAAGAAGGTTGATAGTTTACACCATTGTTAATAAACAACACTTAGTATTTGGGAAAATGGCAGTTGTGACACTTCATATTTCTATTATAATAGTTCTATTTTGAAAATAAGATCTTTCTTACTAATATGGTAAATCTCATTTTTCAGTAGGGAAGGATATTAATGAGTTTATGATAATAACTATCCAACCCACTTTTCAGAAATGCATTTATAGAGGAAAAGTTTTATTTTAGTTTTCTTAACTACAGATCTCCTAGATTATTTCCTTTTGGCACTTAGCTAGAATATAATTAAAATAGATAATTAGAGAAAGTAATTACTGAGTTCTTCTTTCAGTTGCTGCACATTCATTCAGAATAATATATAATCCAAATTAGCTTATAATGTACAGTAGTTGACAGCTTAAAATCTATCTTGAAGTGTAATAATAAGAACAGCATCTTTTCTCATAAATATCTGTGTTTAATTGGGAATCAGACAAAGTTCTATTAATTTGCATAATTAGGGTTTGCAAATGTTGCAGAGCAATGAATGATGGACTTACAAAACAATCTAAATTTTATTTTTACCTTATTTTAAATGGGAAAACAGAGAACTTTGTTTCCATTTTCTACCTGACTTTCCTACATTTTCAAAAGTCAAATATTGTACTAAGTCATTGTTAATTTATAAGATAAGCTATGTGCAAATTGAGCATCTCTACCTTATGTGACCTGCTCAAAATATGAGTTATTGGCAGTTTCTTTATATTAAAACCAAAGGAGAGAAAACTAACACAAAGTCTTATGGACTCTCTCTGTGTAAGTAAATTCAGAGCAAGTTAAATTCATAGAATTTTAAGCCAAATTAAAAATTTGAGTCTCTATAATTAGTCGACATTTGCAGTCCTAAATTTGATTACAGTGTGAACTGAATGAACTTATTTTAATGATTAGAAACTTTCTGTTATTTACCCTTTTTTTTCTCATCATTAATATTGGCTTTAAGTCACTAAGATATCCAATGCTCACTGATGAATAA
>NW_006922024.1:2188311-2192068 GCF_000298275.1 Orycteropus afer afer | reverse complement strand
TTTCAGTTGAAGATTATATCTTTGCTATAAAAATTAAAGAATATAACAATTAAACAAGCATGCTAAAAGTAGTGAAAAATAAGATTTAATTTCCTTGTGCATAGTTTATCATATAGAAAAATAAATTACTGGCAATGGATACCAAAAAACTTTGCATTTCATGGAGTGCAAATATATATCAAAATCCAAAACATAATGTATACAGAAATATGCTTTTAATTTTCCATTGTATTAACTTATATTTACCATATGCTTTGCCAAATATTAACCCACAATAATTCTTAATCACTCAAGAAGACAACACCTAAAGAAGGTTGAAAGACATTTCTGAAGAGCAGGAATAAGTATGAGATTAGCTCTATGAGATAGGAGGCTATTAAACAGTTATAGTAACTAAGATATTGTACATAGGAATGAATATAACATATATTAGATGACTATAACAGAACAGACCCATCAGAAAGATAGTACCATATATGAGTGATTTATTACTGAGATGGCATTTCAGATTGTTGTGGAAAAGTATATGACTGATCAGTGATAACGAGAAAATAAATTTACCCACCAGGTTGACAGAAATGAAAAGTTTCACAATCCCAGTTGTTTGTGAGATGTGCAGCAACAGAAATATGCACACATTGCTGAGGAGATAAACTAGCACTGCCATTTTGAAAATCTATTTGGATTATATTATCTTATAAAATTGAATGTGCATATTCTTTATTATCCAGCAATCACACTTGTAGGAATATAGTCTTGTACAACAGGAAATAAGCATCACCTGCATCTATCATAATCTGTTCCCATAACCATTGAATCTGTTCTGACTCTTAATAACCAGATAGGACAGAGTAGAACTTTTTCATAGTGTGTCCAAGGCTGTAAATCTTTACAGAAGGAAACTGCCACATCTTTCCCCTACAGAGTAACTGGTGAGTTCTAAGAGAACTTTCAGTTAGCCAAGTGCTTATCCAGTATACCACCAGGACCCCTATTTTATTTTATTTATTTTGTTCCATACTAGGAAGAAATAAATAACTTATGTGTCTACCATTTGTGAAATGGATATTGATCTTGTTTTTGCTGTTGTTGGATGCCAGTAAGTCAGCTGACTCATAGCAACCCTCAGTACAATAGAATGAAACAGTGCCAGTCATGCATCATCCTCACAATCCTTGCTATACCTGAGCCCATCATTGCAGCCATTGTGTCACTTCATCTCATTAAGGGTCTTCACCATTTTCGCTGACCCACTACTTTACTAAGCATGATATCCTTTTCCAAGGAATGATCCTTTCTGATAACATAACCAATGTAGGTGAGATGAATTCTGGCCATTCTTGTTTCCAAGGAGCATTCTGGCTACACTTCTTCCTGGGCAGATTTGTTGATTCTTCTATCAGGCCATAATACTTCCAGTATATTTTGCCAATAACACAACTCAAAAGCACCAACTCTTCTTTGTTTTTTCTTGTTTATTGTGCAGCTCTCACAAGTATATGTTGTTGTTGTTTGCTGTTGAGTGAGACCCGACTCACAGCAACCCCTCCCTGGGTTTCCAAGGTAGTATCACTGCAGAAGTAGATTGCCCAACCTTTCTTCCAATGAGTGGTTGGTGAGTCTGAACCACCAACCTTCTAGGTAGCAGTCAAGTACCTTAGGCATTATGCTACCAGAGCTCCTGCAGAAGCATATGAGGCTATTCAATATACCATGGCTTGTTTTAGGTGCACCTTAGTCTTCAAGGCTGGGGCTTGGAGGCTGTCTTTCATTTGGGAGTGGTTGTATTCTAAGGCTGAGACCCAAGGTAGGTGGGCCCAGGACTGGGGGCTGCTTTATGCGTTGGGCAGCCCTTTATTAAGGCCAGGACTTGAGGTAGGTTGGCCCGAGTCTTGGAGGCTGCTTTTCGCTTGGGTGTGGCTCTATATTAAGGTTGGGACCCAAGATAGGTGGATCCAGGCCTGTGGGCTGCTTTTAAGTTGGAGGAAGTTCTTTATTAAGGCCAGGGCATGAGATACGTAGGCCCGGGGCTTGGAGGCTGCTCTTCACTTGAGGGTGACTCTTTATTAAAACTGGGGCTGAGGTATGCTGGTCTGTGGCTAGAAGGCTATTTTTGCTTTGGGAAAGCTCTTTATTAAGGTCAGGGCCAAAGGTAGGTGGGCCTGGGCTTAAAGGCTGCTTTTCACTTGGGGGTGACTCTATATTAAGGCTACAGCCTGAGATAGGTGGGCAAGGGCTCAGGGGGTGCCTTTTGCTTGTGGGCAGTTTAATTTTAAGGCTACTACCTAAGGTAGGCTGGTGCAGAGAGGTTAAGAACAACTAAAGGAGACAAACTTGTCTGTCATTTTGTCAGTCTGTGGTGGCTTGTGTGTTGCTATGAGGCTAGAGGCTATGCCACTGTGTTACAAAATACCAGCAGGGTTATTCATGGTGGGCAGGTTTCAGAGGTGCTTCTAGGCCAAGAAAGACTTGGAGGAAGGAAGAGACCATCCACTTCTCAAAGAAATGGACAATGAGAACCTTATGAATAGCAGTGAAACACTGTCTGACATATTACTGGAAAACTTCATGAATAGCCCTGAAACATTGTCCAATATAGTGCCAGAAGATGAGCCCATCAGGTGGGCTCAAAATTTGACTGGGGAAGAGCTGACTCCTCAGAGTAGAGAGGACCTTAACGATATGCATAGAGTATAGCCTTCGGGTTCTCCATTTGCTGATGTGGCATGACACAAAATGAGTAGAGACAGATGCAAACATGCATTAATAATTGGAACATGAAATATATAAAGTATAAATTTAGGAGAATTGGAAGTTGTTAAAAATGAAATGGAACTCATAAAGATTGATACCCTAAGAATTAGTCAGATGAAATGGACTGGTATTGGCCATTTTGAATCAGACAACCATATGATCTACTATGCCAGGAATGACCAAATAAAGAGGAACAGTGTGACATTCATTGTCACAAAGAGTGTTTCAAGATCTGTCCAGAAGTACAACACTGTCAGTGATAGGATAATATTCATACACCTACAAGCAAGGCCAGTTAATACTATTATTATTCAAATGTACACACCAACCAACAGAGCCAGAGATAAGCAAATTGAAGATTTCTACCAACTTCTGCAGTCTGAAATTGACTGAACAGGCAATCAAGATGTGTTGACTATCCCTAGTGACGGGAATGCAAACGTTGGAAACAAAGAAGACTTACTTACCAGTAGTTGGGAAATATGGCCTTGGTGATAAAAATAACACTGGAGATTGCTTGAGAGAATTTTGCAAGACCAATGACTTATACATTGCAAATACCTTTTTTTCAATTACATAAGCAATGACTATACACTTGGACTTTACCAGAAGGGATGAACAGGAAGCAGATTGACTACATCTGTGGTTAAGAGGTGATGGAGAAGTTCAGTATCTTCAGCCAAAACAAGGCCAGGATCTGATTGTGGAACAGACCATCAACTGCTCATATGCACGTTCAAGTTGAAGTTGAAGACAATTAAAACCAATCCACCAGAGCCAAAATATGACCCTGATTATGTCCCTCATGAATTTAGAGACCACATGAGAATAGATTTGATGCAATAAACACCCATGACTGAAAACCAGAGGAATTGTGTGATGACATCAAGAACATTATCCATGAAGAAAGCAAGAGGTCATTAAAAAGACAAGAAAGGAAGAAAAGACTAAAATGGATGTCAGAAGAGACTCTGAAGTTTCCCTTGAATGAAGACTAGCTAAA
>NW_006922024.1:2186567-2187022 GCF_000298275.1 Orycteropus afer afer | reverse complement strand
ATTGGGCAAATCTGCTATAAAGACCTCTTTCAAGTGATGAAGAGCAAAGATGTCTCTTTGAAGACTAAGGTGCTCCTAACCCAAGCCATGATATTTTCAATTGCCTCTTATGCATATGAGAGTTGGACAATGAATAAGGAAGACAGAAGAAGAGTTGAGGCTTTTGAGATGTGGTGTTGATGAAGAATGCTAAGAGTACCATGGTCTGCTAAAATAATTAATACATCTGTCCTGGAGGAAGTGCAGCTGGAATGCTCCTTGCAAGTGAGAATGGCCAGACTTTGTCTCACTTACTTTTGTCATGTTGTCAGAAGGAAATATTCCCTGAAGAAGGATATCATGGTTGGTAAACTGGAGAGTCAATGAAGAAGGGGAAGGCCCTCAACAAGATGGATAGGCACACTGGCTGCACTGATGGGCTCAGGTATAGCATCGATCATGAGGCTGGCACAAGA
>NW_006922024.1:2184950-2185526 GCF_000298275.1 Orycteropus afer afer | reverse complement strand
TCTTACCAGGGACACAAAAGACCTGTACAAAGAAAACTATAAAAAACTACTTCAAGAAACCATAAGAGATCTACATAAATGGAAGAACAAACATAATATGCTCGTGGATAAGAAGTCTGAAGATTGTGAAAATGTCAGTTCTACCCAAGACAATTTATACATTCAATGAAATCCCAATCCAGATCCTAAAAACATTTTTTAAGGATAGGGAAAAATGAATCACTAACTTTATATGGAAAGGAAAGAGACCTCAGATAAGCAAAACACTATTAAAGAAGAGCAAAATAGGAGGTCTCACACTGCCAGATCTCAAAACCTACTATACAGCCACAGTAGTCAAAACTGCCTGGTATTGGTACAATGACAGACAAATAGATCAATGGAATAGAATTGAGAACCCAGAAATAGATCCACCCACCTATGGTCAGCTGATCTTGGACAAAGGGTCAAAATCCATTAAATGGAGAAGAGAATTTTTGTTTAATAAATGGTGCTGGCAAAACTGGAGATCCATTTGCAGAAAAATGAAACAAGATCTGTAGCTTACACCATACACAAAATTAACTTCAGATGGAT
>NW_006922024.1:2178543-2179869 GCF_000298275.1 Orycteropus afer afer | reverse complement strand
ACATCAGCAATGATATCCCTCATTCCATGTCTTCTGAATTCAGCTTGAATTTCTGGCAGTTGCCTGTTGATGTACTGTTTCAATCATTTTTTGACTACATTCAGCAAAATTTTACTTGTGTATGAAATTAATGATATTGTTCAATAATTTCCATATTCTGTTGGAACACATTTCTTTGGAATGGGTATGTATATGGACTTCATCTAGTCTGTTTGTCAGGTACCTATCTTCCAAATTTCTTGACTTAGATGAGTGAGCACTTTCAGCATCGCAAACATCTCAAATGGTATTCTGTCAATTCATAGAGCTTTGTTTTATGCCAATGCCTACAGTGAAGCTTGGACTTGTTCTTTCAGTATCATTGGTTCTTGATCATACACTACTCCTAAAATGGTAAAAAGTCTGTCTGTTATTTTTGGTACATGGATTACTTACTGTATTTCTTCATTCTTCTTTTAATGCTTCCTGTGTCATTTAATATTTTGCTCATAGAATCCTTCAGTATTACAACTCAAGGCTTGAATTTCTTCTTCAGTTCTTTCAGCTTGAGATATGCTGAGTGTTTTCTTCCGTTTTCATTTTCTAAGCCAAAGTCTTTGCACATTTCATTAAAATACTTTATCATTGTGAGCTGTCCTTTGAAATCTTCCATTTAGGTTTAATTCATTATTTCTTCCATTCATTTAAGCTACTTTATATTCAAGACCAAGTTTCAGAGTCCTGTCTGACATTCACTTTGATCTTTTCTTTTTATTTCCTGTCTTTTAAATGACTTTGCTTTCCTTATATATGATACAACTGATGTTATTCCACAACTTGTCTGGTCTTCGGTCATCAGTGTTTAATGTATCAAGCTTAATCTTGAAATGTTCTCTAAATTCAGGTGGCATATGCTCAAGGTCCTAGTTCAGCTCCCATGGGCTCATTTTTATTTTGTTTTAAGCTTCAGCTTCAACTTTCACATGAGCTATTGATGATCTATCTGTTCCTCAGCGAACCCCTATCCTTGTTCTGACTGGTGATAATAAGCTTCTCCATTGGCTCTAGTCATACAGGCAGTAAATTTGATTCCTGTGTATTTTATCCGGTGCGGTCCACAGTTTTGTCTCCACTTATGTTGTTGAAAAGTGGTATTTCCAATGAATCAGTCATTGGTCTTGCAAAATTTTATCATGCACTCTCCAGCATCATTATTATCAACAAGGCCATATTTTCTAAATACCATGCTTCCTATTTTCCAACTTTCACATTTCAATCACCAATAATTATCAATGCATCATGATTGTTCGATCAATTCAGACTACAGAAGTTGACAAAAATTTTCAA
>NW_006922024.1:2176214-2178288 GCF_000298275.1 Orycteropus afer afer | reverse complement strand
CTAACCAAAAGGCTGGTGGTTCAAACCCACCAGTCACTCCTTGGAAGGAAGATGGGACAATCTACTTCTGTAGTGATACTGCCTAAGAAACCCAAGGAGGGGTCGCTATGAGTCGGGTCCGACTCAACAGCACACAACAAGAACAATAGGTATATTTAACGGGAGAGAAGTGGTTTGAAATGAATTATCATTAATTATATTCATATGTATCGGCACTGACAAATTAATAGGTTAATTTTCTCCAGTTACCACACTTTAATTTTTATATGATCATATTAGATATATTGAATTTAATTATTAATTATCTAATTCTAAGAGCCCACAATAGTTCAGAAGACAATAAAAACAATATTAATAAGCTACAACAAAGATAACATTAATTACACAAAACTCATTTAAAAAGTTAATGAAATAATGGAGAATGGTAATAGAGATGTAGCAAGTAGTATATAATATAAGCTCAAATTAATTGATAAAGAAACAAAGAGAAAAATATTTCAAAAGTTTAGTCAGAGATATTTTTATCATGGAAATTAGTACAGGTAGAGAATGCTCCTGAAATTAAAGTTTATGAATGTTTTTTCCATTAACATATGAAAGTCATAAAAAGAACTGGATCACAAATTAATTTTCTTACAATCCAGCCTTAAAGAATGACAGAAAACTTCTTAGTTGCAAAATACAAAGACCAGTCCCTTGTGATACATAGAATGCTAGACTAAGGATACTGCTCCTCTTGCTTTCCTTTCAAAACACCTTAAAATAAATAACTTTTAATCTGTTCTTCCAGTGGGGCTATCTCCCTATTTATATTCATTCATTAAAAATCTCTGTAGCCTCTTTCAAATTCTTCTGCTGTTTCATTTTATTGGATTATGCTTATTTAGTTTTTTTATATGATTCTCCAACTGGATTACAAACTGCCTGAGAAATGACCTCTGAATTAGAAATATGATCTCTTGGTTCATTCCTCATCATAGTGAGCCCTGCCACTTGACTTTATTCCTACTTGAAGGACAGTATGGAGTTTGTTTGCGACATGTTAAACTACAAATGGTAATTCTTAATTAATTTATTTATTAGAAGCAATATTATGCTTATCTGAGGTTAGTCTACTACCATGGTGAGATTACTAAGATTCAAGAAAAAGAAGATGAAAGACACAAGGCATTTTTCCTCCAGAGCAGAGACCGTTTCCCTAGAGCCAGCCCCTGAATTAGTACTTCCAGTCTCCTAAAGTGAGAGAAAATAGATCTTTGTTCATTAAAGGCACCACCCATAGGCATATTTCTATTATAGTAGCACAAAGAAATTAAGACACCTACTAAAGTAAAATTTAAAGAAAAAGCTTGCATTGGCAGAACGATGTACAGCAGGAAACTTTTTAAGAAATGTATTTCTACTGAAGCATTTTTACTGAAGCATAATACATTTATTTTCTTTCATTATTCCATAATCAGAATATGAATATGTATTTATAGAGGTGAAATGTGCTTAAATGTGTATTAATCAAAGGAAACAGGAAATTGGGCTATACACAATCAGATTTGAAAGTGAACTGTGCCTTAAGGAACAAAGGGAAGATTCAACGTTAGAAGAGAACTATGGGGCTCATGAAAACGAAAACAATGATATAGGAAGCAGGCCTAATTTGAGGTAGAGAAATAGAATAAAAATCCATTGTCATTGAGTTGATTCCACTCATAATTACCTTATAGGACAGAACTGCCCCATAGAATATCCAAGGCAGTAAATCTCTACAGAAGCAGACTGCTATTTCTTTCTACTACGGAGTGGTTTATGGTTTCGAGTTGCTGACTTTTTCAGTTAACAATCGATCTCTTAACCTATAGGATCACTATGAGTTGGAATCCAGTCAATGGCAATGTTTTTGTCTTTTTTTTTTTTAATTATGTGTAATAAAGGCCTTCATTTTTGATTCTGAGGTCTCAAGATTTCTATATGACAGACTAAGTTTGCTTCAAAGGAGAATAAAATTTCACATTTTTTATATTCTTTTTATCTACTCTGTGACAAACATTGCTTTTAGGCATTGGAGAGTATAAGTGAACAA
>NW_006922024.1:2174304-2175524 GCF_000298275.1 Orycteropus afer afer | reverse complement strand
TATTGGCTATGCAAAGGCATTCAATTGTGTGGATCATAACAAATTGTGGATAACATTGAGAAGAATGAGAATTCCAGAACACTTAATTGTACACATGAGGAACCTATACATAGACCAGGAGGCTGTCATTCAAACACAAAAAGGGGATACTGCAAGATTTGAAATCAGGAAGTGAGTATGTCAGGGTTGTATCTTTTCACTATAATTATTCAATCTGTATGCTGAGCAAATAATCTGAGAAGCTGGACTATGTGAAGAAAAACATGGCCTCAGGATTGGAGTAAAGTTTATTAACAACCTGCAATACACAGATGGCAAAGCTTTGCTGAAATTGAGAATGACTTGAAACACTTACTGATGAAGATTAAAGATTACAGTGTGTGGTATGGATTACACCTCAATATAAGGAAGACAAAAATCCTCACAACTGGACAAATAAGCAGCATCACAAGAAATGGAGAAAAGATTGAAGTTGTCAAAGATGTCATATTACTTGGTTCCACAATCAACACCAATGGAAGCATCAGTGAACACATCAAAAGGCGTATTGCATTGGGCAAATCTGTTGCAAAAGACCTCTTTCAAGTACTGAAGAGGAAAGATATCTCCTTGAAGACTAAGATGTGCCTAACCCAAGCCATGGTGTTTTCAATTGTCTCATATGCATGTGAGAGCTGGACACTGAATAAGGAAGATCTAGGAAGAGTTGATGCTTTTGAGTTGTGGTGCTGGTGAAGAATCCTGTAAGTACCATAGACTGCTAAAAGAACTAACAAATCTGTCCTGCAAGAAGTGCAGCCGGAGTGCTCCTTAGAAGTGAGAATGACCAGACATCGTCTCCCCTACTTTGGTCATGTTGTTAGAAGGATCCATTCTCTGTATTAGGATGTCTTGCTTTATAAAGTGGATGGTCAACAAAAGAGAGGAATGTCCTCAAAAGATAGATTGACACAGTGGCTACAGCAATGGGCTCAGGTTTAGTAAGGATCCCAAGGCTGGCAAAGGACCAGGCAGTGTTTCATTCTGCTGTACATGAGGTCGCTATGAGTCGGAGGCAACTGGATGGCACATAACAACAACATATTTTGTAGTTAACTGGAAAACCCATAAAGACATACATTTTAGCATTATTCACTGCAGTGCAGGTGGTTGTTGTTGTTGTTGTTCAGTGCCGTCGAGTCATTTCTGACTCATAGCGACCCCATGCACAGCAGAACGAA
>NW_006922024.1:2168575-2171394 GCF_000298275.1 Orycteropus afer afer | reverse complement strand
GGCTAATTTCCCTTAGAAGTTGATAAGATAAGATAGAGTAGCAATGAAGATAATTATGATCTTGACAATAATTAATCTGGAAAATGATGACGCAAATACAAAGGAAAAGGATATCAACAAGAGACTGTAGTTTGGCTTTTGGCACTTTGAGTTTGAATTGACAGTAAGACTTCCAAACGAAAGATGTTTGAGACACTGGAAAATTTAAACCTATAATTTAGAAAGATAACTGAGTATGAGGCAAGATTTGAAGTTATCTCTAGAAAGCTGATTTCTAAAGCTAGGACAATATACAGCTCTCAAACAAAGATGATCCAAAGGTGAAAAATAGTCAAGGACCTAACATTGAATCATACCCAGGAAGAGTGGCAGAAATCAGAGAGTTGTGGAAAATAATCAGTAAGAAGAAAAAGAAGGATGAAAAGGAACAGGAGGAATGAGAGAAGGAGAAAGGGATTCCAAATAGTATAGACTACTGAATAAAAAAATGAAGGAATATCACATTATTCAGCAGTTAAAGAATTTTGGAACTAGAGGAAACGTTGTTGGTGACCTTTTATTGTGTAGGAGGCAATAGAATTCATAGAGATGAAAAAAAATGTTTCAAAGTGATTTATTTTCTTATACTTTTTATGTTTTCTACAGTTATTGAAATAATTTAAAATATATGATTTTGACAATTATTTCTAATTTTCAGGAGTCCCTAGATACCTCAAACTGTTAAATGTTCAACTACTAGCCAAATGGTTGAGAGCCTGAACTCACCTCAAAGCACCCAGGAAGACAGGCCTGGTGGTCTGCTTCCAAAAAATCATAGCCTTGAACTCCCTGTGGGGCAGTTCCACTCTGCACACAAGGGGTGCCATGAGTAGAATCATCTCTAATTTTATTTTTTGCTAACAGAAATTATTTTATCATATATGAAGTGCAAGAAGATTGGGTAATCTACTTCCATAAAGATTTAACATCTCAGAAACCCAAGGGGGGGGGTCGCTATGAGTCAGAATTGGCTCAATGACATTTTTTTTTTTTTGGTATAAAATGCTTATTAGATCTATAAATATTATCTAAGTAAATCCTACTCTTCTGAATGGATAATATTATTTCAATATTAAAATGAATAGTGATGATTTCTAACTATATATTTATTTATTTGCATAAAATAAGGCTTTTCTTCTATATCTATGTGGACTTCTGAGAAATATTCATGAGTCTCTTCCATTCACTTTGGTTTATTAACACGCACAATAAACCTTGGAATGACTCAGTGTATTCAGAGATATAGTACTAGAATTGCAGTAAAAAATCTTTGGTACGGTTTTCTTCTTTTGTTTTTATTTCATTTACTTACTGTGCAACTTTGGGAAACAAAATAGGTGTCCACTTATTATTTTTTTTTAAGTGTGATATAGAAATAATAATATCTGCTTCAAACTTATCTAAAATGGTCTGATTTATTTTTAAGCAAATGGAGAAAAATATTTTTAGAGAGATTATAATTCAAAGATTCCTTTCAGTAGTATATAAATGATTTGGATAATTTTTTTTTTTTTTTTTCATTACTTGGTTTAGGAACTCTGGTAGCATAGTGGCTAAGGCACTTGACTGCTAACCAAAAGACTGGCGGTTCAAACCCACCAGCCACTCCTCAGAAGGAAGATGGGGCAATTGACTTCCGTAGTGATACTGCCTCGGAAACCCAAGGAGGGGTCGCTATGTGTCGGTCCAACTCTACGGCACACAACTACAACAACAACAGCACTTGGTTTAGCTAACCCATCTCATTACAGTTGATTGTAACATGAAAAGTATATATTTCTCTAAAGTATATGAATGCTTAAGCCTCCTTCTCTCTAATCTAATTTTGTCTAGGTTTATGAATAACCACTGAATTCATTAGAAACTACTGAAGTGTACAAAATAACTTGATAGTTCACAACTTCACATATTTAATTTTGTGAAAAAATACTTTAAATGTTATTAGATGTGATGCCACTTTTATGTGCTTAATATCTTTTTCATTGACTCAAATAAAAATTAAAGTTTAGTGATTTGTTAGAATGCTAATTTTTACAACTTCCTGATGGGGTTTCGGTTAGGCGATTAAATACTGAATGTTGAAGAGAGGATAACAAAATAACAGATTATTTCCTGTGATTTATAGTACAGTGGTTAAAGTGCTCGACTGCCAGCCAAAAACCAGTTCAAAGCTACCAGCTGCTCCATATGGCAATCTGCTTCCATAAAGATTACAGTCTTAGAAACCCTGTGGAACAATTCTTCTCTGTTCTATAGTGTCACTATAAGTCCAAATCCACCCAGTGGCAGTGAGTTTGATTTGTTTGCTTGTTTCTCAGTAACATCACAAACATGATACAATTTAACCATTTCAGTTTTACCTCTTTTTAATTTTCATTAAAATTAATTGTTTGAAGACAAAAAGAAGAACACTAACAAAATGCATTAGAAATATATCCCACAGGTACACTAAAAGCAAAGGTGATAAATAATGACATGCACATGGTACCAGATGTGTTCTACAACTTAGCATAAAATCTCAAGAGAGGATAAATTCTTGTGATCCAGGATATCAATAATTCATTATTATCATATGGCATTAATAAGAAATCTCCTACCTGACTTATGTCTATATCCCATTTACATTGCTGAAAAAAAAAAAAAAATCCTCACTGCCTCGAGTTGGTTCCAACTCATAGCGACCCCTCTTTGGGTTTCCAAGATGGTATCACTACAGAAGTAGATTGTGCAATCTTCCTTCATAAGAGTGGTTGGTGGGTTTGAACCAGCAGCCTTCTGAT
>NW_006922024.1:2147980-2149985 GCF_000298275.1 Orycteropus afer afer | reverse complement strand
ACAGGACCAGTAACCCAAAAGAAGAAAGGGGGGGGGGGAGAAGAAGAAAACATATAAATCTGCAGTATCTGGGGATAAGTCACTGAGAGGAAAAATGTAGAGAAGGAGAATAATGAATAAAGAAAGCAAACAAAGAAACAAACCAACAATATAAAAGAAAATAAAAGCAAAAACAGAACAAAACAAACAAATAAACAAATAAACAACAACAACAACAACAAAAAGGCACGGGGTTAACCATGAGAGAAAGAAGAGAGAAAAAAAAAAAAAAAGGAAAGTGTAGACTAGGACCTCTTCAGTCGCTCAGTGCACTCCTGGACAGTTGTTGGGGTTACTGGAAAAGCAGAACCTCTTCTTAAGTCCCTGGAATCTGGTAGAGCGCTGTCTCTTTAGGTTGTCAGTAGCTGCTAGTTATGTGTTGATTTGTTTTGTCTTTGTTTTATGGTTTAATATTTTGAAAAGGTGAAGCTAGTGTTTTTTTGTTTTGTTTTGTTTTGTTTTTTTGTTTTTTTAATTGATTCAAGTGTGTTGGGTCGCTCTGCTGTTTTCTTTGTGGTGGTAGAATCCCTGTGCATAGTGTGGATATGTTTCTGTTTGTCGTAAAGAGGGTTTAGAGTTTGAAGCAGGAAGTTTTATGGTAATTGGCTGAATATGTTTTCTTTATTGAGAGAGGGAAGATATTGGTGGAGAAGGTGGGAGCAGAAGAAGGAAAGCTTGGTGTTGCTAGGGTCAGTTTCTAGGGCTTTGAGCAGGCAATTTTTGATGATGTATTTATTTGCAAGAGTGCAGCTCAACTTCAGGAAAGATTCTTATTGTTAGAGTGTCACAAATCTCTGCCAATTTCAGGCACATTCAAAGATCCCGCCTCCATGGCTCCACAGCGCTTAAAAACAGCTCCAAGGAAAAAATCCTTGGAGCGTGGTTTCTTCCCTCTCCCTGTTCCCTCTGCCAGTGGTGCTGACATAATTCCACCAGATCGCTAATGGCCGGCTCTGGAGTTTGTTTGTGATCTCACCCAGATGCGGCACCAAAGATGAATGCAGTTTGAGCTGTGGGTCGGGGAGTACCTGCTACTGACCTGTGGTCCCCTTCTCTGTGACAAAGAAAAACACGAAGTCTCCCAGTCTGACCCCAGTCTACTCTGTGACCTGCGGCACCAAAGATGAATGCAGTTTAAGCTGTGGGTCGGGGAGTACCTGCTAGTGACCTGTGGTCCCCTTCTCTGTGACAAAGAAAAACACGAAGTCTCCCAGTCTGACCCCAGTCTACTCTGTGACCTGCTGGGAGGAGAGGGAGCTACCCTTCCTGTCGCAACAGTAAGTTTTCCCCCAAATCTCAGCGGAGGTGTCCGTGCCCACAGCCAGCACCCAGGAGACCCAAATTACCTCCAAAACATCAAGATGAGCTGCTGGAGGCAGGTCTCTGCCGCTGTCCACCGGAATATTAGAGTGGTCGCTGGTAAGCTGTTATAAGACGTCCTCCCTCTTGGCTCGGGGATCTCAGGCAGGCACCCTAGCTCGGCACACAGTAACTGCTCCAGAAGAGTTTCCAATGCCACTCTCAGGTGCCCATCCATTCTGCTCCAGTAGCTCTTTCCTAAATTATATCCCTGTGCCTTTCCTCTAATTCTGCTCTTCCATGTTTGATATACTCTGTGAGATGTTCAGAGCACTGAAATTCCTAATTTAAACTATTATGGCTAGTTTTCCAAGACCTCAGATGCCAGAGGGATAAAGTGTGCTGCTCACTGGCTCCACTCCATTTTGAACTCGTCTTTGTATTTTTAAGTCCAATGTTGCAAAAACTGTTTAGTGTCTTCCAATCAAGGAGACTCATTTTCCAGCACTATATCAGGCACTGTTTTGTTGTGATCCAAAATGTTTATACTGACTAATTTTGGGGGAAAAAATTGGATTGGAGGAAGACTCATTAACAATCTGTGATATGCTGACAATACAACTTTGCTTGCTGAAAGTGAGGATGACATAAAGCACTTACTAATGAA
>NW_006922024.1:2142462-2147335 GCF_000298275.1 Orycteropus afer afer | reverse complement strand
GACAGCACCTAAAAACAACTATGGCTATTTTTTGGAATGATCACTAGACTTTTCTTCCTAGGCTTATTCTGGAAGTTCTACTGAAACCTGGGTACCACAGTTGTCCTTGCCGGTATTTTAAATACCAGTGGCATAGCTTCCAGTATCATAAACCACACACACCACCACATTGTAACAAATTGACAGATGGATTTTGGTAATTTGAAGTAGAATTAGTTAAATAAGTATATTTTCAGTCAACTCATCTTTCTCCTTTTCCTTTTTTTCCAAGGTAGATAACAAATGTGAAGTGTATCCATAGTCAGTACATTGACACAGTAGCTTTTGATAGTTGGTCTTCATATCTCCCTGTGTTCATTCATGGAGACATATATGATTGAGATGTCATGCTATCTACTATAGTGTTCTTATATCAACTCTGTAACATTCACTGAGATATTTTTGGCCAGTTTCTGTTCTTACACAAAATGTCTAATCTTGCTTATTATTACTATTATTATTGAATGTTTAGATTTTTCTACCTATAAAGTGTATATTCTTTCTTATTATGACAATTTTCCTTTTAATTTGCAGTATGTATTACACATGTTTTAAAAAGTGCATAATCTTTCCACATACATCTTATTGTGTTTTTTAAAGTACAACTATCTTAACTCTCATTTGAATTATTTATCTCCTTCTCCTCATCAGTGTACAATCACATTTTTTTCTATTTCTCTTTGAGTTTCAAATAATTAATTTGTATGGCTATTGAAAATAGAAAATTGATGAAGGACTACACAGGGAAACAAAATAATCTGAAAGATTCAAACTCACATTGCTTAATTAAAGGGCTTCATTAAATATATGGCATATTTAATTTTACTTTATCATTTCAAGAGAATAAAAATAAGCAAAAATTCTGCAGTTCTCAAAAGAGATTTAATTTAGTATATTTTTTCTTGTTTCACTTATCAATTACCTTTCTAAAAACCTATCATTTCCTTTATCCATAAAAATAAAGTAAGCTGTTATATAATAAGTATGATTAAATAATCACTGGTGTTCTTTGAAATACCTACATCAGCATGGGCTAGGTGCCCTATAACATTTTAACAGACTTTTTATACAGAATTTATTGCACTCTATTCTAATCACTGGTTCAGTTGCATAATTTTTTTTCACACTAAATTACAAAATTTCTAAATCCAGATACATTTCTGAACTATAAATACCTAAAACAACATGTGGGATCTAGCTAATGGTGAATAAGTATGTGAAAATTAAGAAGTATTTGTGGTACAAAGCATTTTTCAATCATTCAAATTATTTTTTTTAACCTCATTTTGGTTCCTGATATCAAATCCTTTCAAGTGAATGGATATTTGAGTTAACAAGGTTATTAGTTATAACATACATAACAAACTTGAGAGTTTAAAGGACTATCAGTTAGGCATAGCTTAGTGTAGTTAAGAAAGTTTGGTGACATAGTGGTTAAGACATTTGCTTGCTTACCAAAAGGTTGACACTGTGAACTCACCAGCTGCTGTCTTAGAGGGAAAGATATGATATATCTTACATAAAAACTTACAGCCTTAGAAATTCTTTGAAGCAATTCTACTCTGTCCTATATGGTTGCTATGAGTTGGAATTGACTCCATGGCAGTAAGTTTGATTTTTTTTTTTTTCAGTATAGCTATATAGCTACTCATTTACCATATAAAACACCAGTGCAAACAGGACAAAATGGGCATGATAATGAACAATATGGTTACAGAGAAAAGAAAATAAACTTTCCTCTTGTCTGTCAGTTTGTTGTACTGTGGCAGCTTGCATGTTACTGTGAGGCTGGCGGCTATACCACCAGTATTTAAAATACCAACAGAATTACCCATGATGAAATTCCCATTTTCAGTGGAGTTTCCAGACTAAGATAGACTCAGAAGAAGGAAGGGCCCATCCACTCCTAAATGAG
The DNA here is from genome assembly GCF_000298275.1 of Orycteropus afer afer. Classification (NCBI taxonomy): domain Eukaryota; kingdom Metazoa; phylum Chordata; class Mammalia; order Tubulidentata; family Orycteropodidae; genus Orycteropus; species Orycteropus afer. Next base: position 2,145,381 of record NW_006922024.1, on the reverse strand, counting down.
TTACCAGTGAAAGCCTATGAATAGCAGTGAAACACTGTCTGATATATTACTGAAAAATTTTATGAATACCTTTGCAACATTTTCTGAGATAGTGCCAGATGATGAGCCCTTCAGGTCAGAAGACACTCACAATATGACTTGGGAAGTTCTACCTCCCCATAGTCAAGTTGACCTTAATGAAGTGGATGGAGTAAAGCTTTCAGGATCTCCATATGCTGATGGAATATGACTCAAAATGGGGTAAAACAGCTGCCAATATCCATTAATAATTGAAACATGGAATGTACAATGTATGAATTTAGGAAAATTGGGAGTTTTAAAAAATGAAATGGAATGCTTAAGGATTGATCTCCTAGGTATTAGTAAGCTGAAATGGACTGTATTTGGTCATTTTGAATGAGACAATCACATGATCTATTGTGCTGGGAATATCAAATTCAAAAGAAGTGGGGGGCATTCATAGTGACACAGAAAGATTCAAGATCTATTCTAAAAATGGTGTCAGTGATAGGATAATATCCATATGCCTACCAGGAAGATAAGTTAATGCTACTATTATTAAAGTTTATGCACCAACCACTAAAGTCAAAGATGAGAAATTGGAGATTTTTACCAACTTCTGCAGTCTGAAATTGACCAAACATATAATTAAGATGCATTGATTATTACTGGTGATTAGAATCTGAAAGTTGGAAACACAGAAGAATCACCAGTAGTTGGAAATTATGGTCTTGGTGGTAAAAATGATGCCAGAGATCTCATGATAGAATTTTACAAGACCAATGACTTATTCATTCCAAATACATTTTTTTAAACACCATGCAAAGCAGCTTTACCCATGAACCTCACCAGATGGAATACACAGGAATCAAATAGATGATATCTGTGGAAAGAGGCAATGGAGAAGCTCAATATCTTAAGCCAAAGCAAGCCAGGAAGTGACTGTGGAACAGACAATCAGTTGCTTTTATGCAATTTCAAGTTGAAGTTGAAGACAATTTTAAAAAGTCCCCAAGAGCCAAAATATGACCTTATTTATATCCCACCTGAATTCAGATACTCTCTGAAGAACAGATTTGATGAAGTGAAAACCAATGACTGAAAACCAGATGAATTGTGGGAAGACATCAAGAACATCATCCATGAATAAAGCAATCAGTCATTAAAAAGGAAAGGAAGACGTAAATGAGTAAGCACCTCCACTGCTGCATCCATTTGTTGAAATATCTCATTGAGTAATCTATCAATTTCTGGAACTTTGTTCTTTGTATATTCCTTCAGTGTAGCTTGGTATTCTTCCTTCAAAACTATAAGTTCTTGATTGTATACCTCTTGAAATGATCAAATGTCGACCAATTGTTTTGGTACAGTGACTCTGTATGTTCCTTCAATTTGCTTTTGATGCTTCTTGCATCACTCAATATTTTGTCCATAAAATCCTTAAATATTGCAATTCATTGAATTTTGTCTTCAGGCTCTCAGTTTGAGAAATGCTGAATGTGTTTTTCCCTTTTGTTTTTCTAATTTCATGGACTTCCATAAAGGTTTACCACCTTGGAAACCCAATAGAGGGCATTGTGAGTCAGAATAGATTCCATGACAATGAGTTTGTAGTTTTTGTTTTGTTTTATTTTGTTTTGTGCTGGTTCACAATGATTCATGATTCCTTGTACTTTGACTGCCAATTGTTTAGTTTTCTCTTCAAGGCCACTTTCAATCTTGAGACATTAATTATCTTTTGCAGGAAGAAATCTTGACTTCCAGAAAACGTTAGAATTGAGAGAGAATTTTGGTTTTCTTTTCTTATATCTATACTACAGCTCTCATTTTTAACTTTGAGCATGTGAACATTTAAGATAAATATATTTATATAATCTACTAACTCTATTTCCACCACTTGCCTGCTTATTTATCCTACTGTGGTGGCTTGCATGTTGATGTGAGGCTGGAAGCTATGCTACCAGAATTTGAAATACCAACAGGGTCACTCATGTTGGACAGATTTCAACAGAGCTTCCAGAAAAGACAGACTGGGAAGAAAGATAGGGCAATCCATTCCTGAAAGAATTGGCCACTGCAAGAGCATGAATATCATGACCAAAGACCAGATGAGTTGTGGGATGACATCAAGAACATCATACATAAAAAAAGGAAAAGGTCATTAAAAAGACAGGAAAGAAGGAAAGAGCAAAATGAATGTAACAAGAGACTCTGAAACTTGCTCTTTAATGGAGAGTAGCTAAAGAGAAAAGAAGAAATGTTGAAATAAAAGAGCTGAACAGATTTCAAGTGAAAATAATTTAAAAATGTTTGCAGCAGTGTATTGACAGGGAACTTCCAGAAATGCAAGCTGGATTCAGAAGAGGATACGGAGTGAGGGATATAATTGTTGATGTCACATGGATCTTAGCTACAAGCAAAGAATACCAGAAAGATGTATACCTAAGTTTCATTGACCATAGGAAGACATTTGTCTCTGTAGATCATAACCAATTGTAGATAACATTGCAAAGAATAGGAATTCTAGAACACTTGATAGCGCTCATGAGGAACCTGTGAGCCATGTGGTCAGAAAGGACCAGTCCCTGGAGAAGTACATTATGCTTGGGGAAGACCCTCAACAAGGTGGATTAATATAGTGACTTCAACGATGTACTCAATTGTAGAAGAGCTTATGAGTATAGCACAGGACTGAGCAATGTTTCGTTCTGTTGTATATAGGATAGGTATAAATCAGAATTAATTCAACAGCACCTAACAACAACTATCTACATTACAGGAAACTTCTGTTTCTTTGTCTTTGCATTTTTCTATGAAGAGTCTTAACTGAAGTGTCACAGTTGGCCTCTTTCTAGACCTTGCACTCCCTCTCTTTCCTTAGAAGATGACCTATCTAACTGGTGAGTAAGAGAAACAGAA
>NW_006922024.1:2140362-2142257 GCF_000298275.1 Orycteropus afer afer | reverse complement strand
GAATTATCCACATATGCCAAAAACAATAAAAATGTGTATATTTTTAGAATAAAATATTATTAAGTCATTTTAGCTGAAAATTCAAAAGCATGCTTCTTATGAGTTTATTTGTATTTAAACTGACTTTTTTTGTTGTTAATTTGCTAGTCATTGTGTCTACTTTCAATTTATTCTGAATTATGAAAGTGAAAGAACAAGTGATACTCAACTTGAGAAAAAACTACACATTTTGGTGCATAATGCAATCACCATGAAAAATAAATAAAGAATGGCATTTGGAAAACACAGTTATTTATGGAGATTAAAGATCCATGTCCACTATGGAATGTGGATTAAAATTTGTTTTAATAAATATCTGCAAAATAAGATTGGGTTTAGTGGTTTACGCTTAGTTTCTATTGATGATGATGATTATTATTATTACTATCATTACTATTATCAATTGTTACTGACCAGGCAGTATCTGGGTAAACATGTACCAACTGTCTGAAAATAATACATTAATTTGATTTCTAACTGCCCCAATCAAGTTCAACTGAAACAGGAATTCAATTTTAAAGGAAAAGAGAGTGTTTATGTATGTAAGTCTTCTAAGTATCTGTGGAGTTAGCTTGTTACTTAGGAGTGTAAAAAGCCAGTGTGTAGTGATACTGCCTAGGAAAGCCAACAAGGGGTTGCTATGAGTCAGATCCAACTCAACAGCAGTGAATTTGGTTTGGAGTTTGGTGTTAAAGGTCTCTGGCAGTCATTGAATGAACAACAGCTCTAAACTAACTTCTCTATATTGTTTTACACTATTGTCAGAGTCAAAGTTAGGATTGTAAATAAACTCTTGGATTAATGTGGTTTTCCATAGGGAAAAAATTGTCCCAGCACCATCAGAACTTCAAGTAACTTTCAAGTCCTTTAACAGGACTTGAAGTACTTACTAATGGAGATCAAAGACTCTACAGCTTCCAGTATGGATTACACTTCAACATAAAGAAAGTAAAAATCCTCATAACTATATCAATAAACAACATTGCTATAAATGGAGAAAAGATTAAAGTTGTCAGGAATTTCACTTTACTTGGATCCATAAACAACACCCATGGGAGAAGCAATTAAGAAATCAGGAGCACACATACTCAGTGCCTCAAATATCAAATAATAAGGAGTAGCCATGCTTTAAGAAAGAATATATGACAAATGTATTACTCTTCCTTTTCTATGGCTCTAGATTTGGAACTAAATAAATGTCTAAACTAGTGAATGAGTTAGGAATGCCCCCTGAAAGACACTAGAGATGTTACAACTACTGAATTAAGGAATCCACAAAGCATAGAAAACAGATTTAACCAGTTGGAGATGAACAAAATTAGAAATGACATTAGTGGTGGGCTTTAGCTTAATAATTTTGAACTTATAATTTGGAGCATTCCTACATTTGTGATATTATTATTCTTGCAGTCTGTTTGTGCCACAGGTAGGTATCTTTAAAAAATAGAATTTATTTTCTTACAGTTTAAGAGGCTAGAAATATGAATTCAGGATGCCAGCTCTTGGGCAAGATTTTCTGTCTCCAATGGCTTTGGAAGAAAGTCCTTTTCTCTTTGAGGTACAGCTCCTGGGTGATCTTCATTGTGGCTTGGCATCTCTTTTCCCCATCTCTGATTAATTCCTTGACGTATTCCTTTTATATCTTATAAGAGACTGGCTCACGACATACCCTACACTAATCCTGTCTCATTTACATAACAAAGACAACCCATTCTCATATAGGATTATAACTCATAAGACACAGAGGTCTTAGAATACATATTTTTAGGGGACACATTTCAGTTCATAACATGCCTTAATATATTTTAATTTGATAACTTTTTTTAGTTCTACAATTTTGAGTGAGTCATATAAGA
>NW_006922024.1:2135653-2138529 GCF_000298275.1 Orycteropus afer afer | reverse complement strand
CTGTTCTTTAAAGCAACCCACTTGTCATACTTTCTGTTATAGCAACACTAAGAAATTAAGACATGCATAAACTGGTTATTCTTTCATCTACTTTATTCAAGAGGTGCATCAGGCAGAATTATAATTCAAAGAAAATTGGCAAGTCATTTGTCATATTTTAAAGTACCTGCTATTTATCTATCTGTTCAAAATAAAGATAAAAGTTGAGAAGATCAGTTTGCTTTTTTCAGATGTAACTGTCTAACTGCAAATAAAATTCAGTTATAAAATTCTTCAAATCTTTCTGGGTATCTATGTTGCTTAAAGATTGGAAGTTGAATTAACAAATAGGCAGAAGGTTGTACCTAGAGGGTGACATTCTTTTATGGCAGTCATCATAATTACAATGCTTCTAATATCCAATCTATAATAAATGTCAAAATCATAATTAAAAATATTGAGTGATGTATGAGTGCTGGGATATATAGAGAGAAATATACTTTGGAGTAGTTGGAAAAAAAGAAATGAAAAGAAAAGAAAAATCATTATGCTTTTCTCTAGGGAATATACTCTAAAGAAAAATGGCAAAGAAGTACATTAAAAGACTAAACTCAAAAAGAGTGTTTTAAGTGGTGGAGTATTTTCATTTGTTTGTGCTGTTTCCAACCAGTGTTTTACTGAGTATGATTAATAGTACCATTTTAAATTACTGTAAGCTATGAATAAGGAGATGTTACAAGTGGGAACAGTTAGAATTAGAGCAAAGTGAAAGAAAAGAAAATGAAATGGAATGTTAACCAAAGGTAATCAAGGTGTTTCAGAGCTAACATATGTCAAGAACTTTAAATATAGTATCACATTTAATATTCATTTTAGTATTTTATTATAGGTATTATTATACTCCTTTTCAAATGAACAACAATAAAAGATTAAAAAAGGTTAAGTAATTTGCAAAAGGTATATAAGTTATGATACTCATGCCAACGTTTGCTATATTCATTGGCTCTATAAATTCCCCTCCTGGATAAGGAGCTCTCATGGTACAGTGGGTAAAGCACACAGCTGCTAACCAAACCTGGCACTTCGAACCCACCAGCTACTCCAAGGGAGAAAAATGAAGTACTCTGCTTCAGTAAAGGTTTATAGCCTTGGAAACACTCTGGGGCAGCTCCACTGTGTCCTATAGGGTCACTGAGAATCAGAATCAACTGGGTGGCTGTGGGCTTGGGTTTGGTTGGATAGATGAGGTAAACAGTACGGTGGGGTATATATGTGAGGAAGTAGCAATAACCTGTAACACTGAATTCACCTTGGAAAAGGAAACGTGGGAAAATGTGAATAAAAGTAAGAGAACTAGGTATAGTGGCCAAAGTCTTTACGTTTGTTGATTTTTTAGACTCGGCAAAAGGTGGCTGAGCAAGCACAAACGGATATGAGTTCAACTGAGGTTAAAAAGGACCATATGGGGCACCTCCAGGGGAGTTTAAAGGCAAAATTCCTCTGAGAATCCATGTAAATAGGAACGTGGATTCACATGGTTAAAGGAAAAAAAAGAATATTGTAGAAATCTGTTGAGAGAAGGACAAGTAGATCACATAAAAGTGCAGAAATCAAAGGCACTGCTCCAGGGACCTGCCATATGTAGATTGTGCTGACCTTCCTGCCTAGGGGCCCTCATTATGTATATGTACTGTGAACACATTTTCATTTTTTTTGCTGTAGAAGAGGTTGGTTATGCTCTCAATCTTTACTGAGTCATTAGAGAGACTGACTGTCTGAAAAATAAGATGGAAGTAAAAATTCTGATAAAGTGTCAGGTATTTTAAATAAAAAAGTCTCTGAAGAAATAGAGGAGAATCAAGGTCATCGCCAGGATACAAAATCTAAGCACAGAGATACAGGGTCCAGATTAAAGGAATGGATCCAGCTCTGGACAGGGTCAGTAAACACCCCTAGCTCTCAGCTTCTTCAAAATCTTGCCTCACCTGCAGAGGGCCACCTGGCCAAACACTACACCCTTCCACGGCAACCAACGTCAAGGAACTTCTCAATTCAAAGGATATAAATAATTGGCAATTTCAGCTCAATGTTGGCATTATAACAAGCAGTCTTCACCCCAAACCATCCTGGGAGACTTGCCAAGGTTTTATCAGACTTTGCATGTAATTTGACTCCTGCCAAGTCTTGAGTCTGCCCTCTTCCTTTCACAGGTGTTGATTCTTTTCTTTCTTTCTACCCCCTCCCAGTGTTAATAAATATCTTAATAAATATCTTCCATTCCAAACCCTATCTCATAATCTGCTTCAAAAAGACCAATTTGCAAAACATGAGGTTGGTAGATCAAAGAATATGTTTCTAAAATTAAAAAGAAAAAAGAGTAATATTTAACCCTGTTGTTGTTTCACTGGTGTGTAATCAAGTCATTTCCAACTCACAGCACTCTGTGAGGACTCTATAGGACAGAGAGGAACTGTCCCACAGAGTTTTACAAGGTTGCAGTCTTTTCAGAATCACACAGCTACATTTTACATTTTTCTCTCTTGGAGCATCTGGTGGGATTGGAGGGGCCAACCTTTCTGATAGTATCTGCACACTTAACCAATGCACCACCAGGGCTCTTTAACATTTAATCCTAGATATATGTAAATTTTCTAAGTTCTAAAATAGATGATCAATATTGTAAAAGTAGCAATATGAACTTCATTTATGAAGATATAGGAAAATCTTTAGTCTTTACAGTGGAAGAGACATTGAACTTGGGAAAAAAGTAGGAGTGAATTTAATACATCTCATTTGTTTAGTTGCATGACCTAAGCCACCTCACTCATTCTCACTGAGTCCAGTTTCTTCTTTGGTAAATGGACTATTACTTGGATAATCAGAGTGCATGCTTTTTT
>NW_006922024.1:2134120-2135253 GCF_000298275.1 Orycteropus afer afer | reverse complement strand
AACCCACCAGCCACTCCTTGGAAGGAAGGTTGGGCAATCCTACTTCCGTAGTGATACTGCCTCGGAAACCCAAGGAGGGGTCGCTATGGGTCGGGTCCGACTCTCTGGCATATAACAACAACAACAACATGGCTAAACCAACTTACCATTAACACTTCTGCTGTATTTCAGAAAATAATGCTGCTCTCTACATTCCTCAATTTCATCAATAATGCTTTTGACATTTTTGTTAAAGGACTTAGCGTATAAGTGAACTCTTTCATTCCAATTAATTTAAGTCAGTGGAGTAGAATGGAACATACTTAGAAATCCACAAACAAACAAAAAAAAAAAATTCCTCAATCAATGCAAAAGTTTTAAAAATTTCACAAAGTTCTTCTCTTAAGGTTTACTTGAAGGGTCACCCAAAGTATGAAGTATCTGTGTAGCTTCATGGATAAAACAGATATTCCCTCCTTCACCTCTCCAGTCTACATATACCTACTTCCTTCAGGGCCTCTAAAATATATTGTATTTCATTCCATTCATATCTGTTTTCCCATACTAGGACACGGGACTGTGAAGGCAAAGCAAATTTCATCTTATCCCCAGAATATTTCAAATATTTGACATCTATTCTGAATACAAAAAAAGATAATGGTAAGTTAGTGATGACTGAGTTGGCTATATGCTTTAATCAACATATGCCTTTCAAGATTTTTTTTTTTAAAGTCTTTTAGTTTCTTACATGGAAAGAGAGAGAGGATGAAGTGTCATTATTATTATTATTACTACTACTATTCCCTCTCCAATCTCCAACCACAAAATTATTATAAATAATTATAATATACCTTTTGCAAGAGCAAAAAGGTTGGAGTGATTACATATTTGTGCATTTATTCTTCCCCTACCAATTCCTGATTATGTGACCTCAAAAAATGGTTTTGAAGAGTAAATGAGATAATACATGCAAATCTCTAATATGGTACCTGGTATAAATATTACATTATGACAATTATTTCTCTTCTCATCCAAAAAAGAATAGGCTACTTCATGTGGTGAGTTATCTACAAATCACTAGAAGATATTATAGCTACCAATATCATCTTGTGAATAGAATCGTGGATTCTGAGTAATAACTCCTATGTAAATGT
>NW_006922024.1:2129513-2133354 GCF_000298275.1 Orycteropus afer afer | reverse complement strand
ATGTGCTTAAATATGCATGTAAATGTTCTAAAATGATACACATAAAAACTGAATCTTTCAGGATCAGATGTTAGATAAAATATCTATTTTCTGTAGATATATAATTTGTTCTATCACTGTTACTAGAACAGTTTGACTGCCTCAGTTGCTCTGTTGCTCTCTCACTCTCTCTTTCTCATTCTCACTTTTGTCTCCCATCTCTGCCTCTATCTCTGTCTCTATCTATCTATCTCTACTTAACTTTATTTCTAGGTTGAAGCTTAACCAGGCTTCTGAAGTAACTTAGAGTAGCAGCCAGTAGTCTGGCCTGCAGAGCTTTAAGAACATTTATTTACCTCAAGAGATTCCATCAGAATGTAATAACATAACTTTGTTGAAAGGGATAAGATTTCCCTCCCAAGTTCAGTCTTCTACTTTTACCATTACATTACAACAAGGAGGAAGTGGAATTTACAAAAAAAGGAGTTAGCTTTGTTGTTTTTTCTATCAATTTTCACTGTAATTTTCTTTATATAAAACGGATATTTGGTCTCACATACTATATCATACCAGCCAATTAGCTCCTAAGAAAAATCACAACTGAATCGAATGTCTCCACATTTCACACTGAAGAATCTTAATATCCTTTCATATGTCCAGCATCTTTATATCAAATAATAGAAAACACAAAAAATACATAAATTTATGTAGAAACTCTGGTTCAAAAGACAAAAAAAAAAAACTTAGTTACTTTCAGCTAGACTTATTCCAAAGATGAAAAAACCTTAAAGGTTAACAAAAATGCAGTGTATTAGTGAAATGCGCTCAACATAAATAAGTAATATCACACTGCCATTAAATCAATTCAGACTCATAACCACCCTACATAGGACATAGGAGAACTGCCCCACAGTGTTTTCAAGTTTATAAATCTTTACAGAAGTAGACTGCTTCATATTTCTCCTCCTGAGTGGGTGGTGGGTTCGAACCCCAGACCTTTTGGTTAGCAACCAAATGGTTTAACGACTGTGACACCAGAATTCAGCAGTTATGAAAAACACTGGTCCAACCACCCCAAGAGATAGTGACTTAAAACAACAATTATTTATGTTAATCACAAATCTGCAATTTGGGGAGAGCTGAGTTAGATGGTTCCTTTCTACTCCACAGAGTATCAGCTGGTGTGGCTCACTGAGAATGGAGAATTCACTTCCAAGATGTCTCATTCACATGGCCAATTACAGTTGTAAGCTACTCTCCACAGAGCTGCATAGAGCTCTTCCTAGAATTCTGATGATTTACAAAAGTGATTATCTAAAAGAACCAACTGCTGAACCACAGCCACTGAAATGGAGTTAATTTCATAGCATAGTGACCCATTGGGATAAAGTGCAACTGTCCAATAGGGTTTCCAAAGTTGTAAACCTTTGCCAAAGCAGACTGCTACATCATTTTCTTGCCTAGTGACTATTGGGTTCAAACTCCCTATCATTTGGGAAGGCCTGGGTCTAGTCACTGGCACGGCATTATTTCTGTCCTGTACTATGAAACAATCATAGAGACCACCCACATTCAAGGAGAAGGAACATATACTGCAACTCTTGGTGGGGAAGTATCAAAGACTTTGTGGCTACCTTGACTTTTCTATAGAGATTGATGAGAGATTTACACACACACACACACACACACACACACACACATATATATGGAGAGGAGCTCTGTTGGTATAGTGCATAAGGCATTTGACTGCTAACCAGAAGGCTGACAGTCCAAACCCACCAGCCATTCCTTGGAAGAAAGATTGGGCAACATACTTCTGTAGAGATAACACCTTAGAAACCCAAAGAGGGATCACTATGAGTCGAATCCAACTCTAAAACAATGAATTTGGTTTTGGTTTATATCTAAGGAGCTATTGTGGTGTAATGAGTAAGGATCTTGGTTGCTAACCACAAAGTCAATGGTTGAAACCCACCAGCTACTCCATGAGATGAAGATGGGGAAGTATACCTCCATAAAGATTTACACCTTTGGAAACCCAGTGGAGGATGTTATGAGTCAGAATTGACTTGATGACAGTGGGTTTGTTTTGTTTGTTTATATCTGTATCTTTATCTCTATCTATCTATCTATCTATCTATCTATATATCTCCAGTAAACTAGATCTGAAATATCCATTAACATCAAATCTTTCTTCCTCAAACTGTATTCCCAACTAGTTAAATCTAATACTGTTTTTCAAGTTTCTCAAAAATACACATGCATCAACTTCCAGTAAGATGGTGAAATAGGTAGACAATTGACACAGACTCTCTTCAACAATGAAAAGAGAAACCAATTGAGAGAGATACAGAAGATAGTCCTGGAGCCCTGAGCTTTGAAAGGAAGTAAATAGAAATGGATTAGGCATGAACTAGGGGAAAGAACTCAATGATAATAGTGAGTTCAGAGGTGGATGGAGCAGCTCTGATGGAACCAACAGTCTAAATATTTCCAAGTGGTATTAGGACCTGAGAATTGACTTAAAGATTAGCCCTGGTCACCAACGGCTGCAAGGACAACAGTGCTGGTGGCCTATGATGAGGAAAGGAAATAGCAAGGAGGGAGACAACCTAAGCTGTGGACTTTTGGCTGTCAGGAGTGTGCAGCCATTTTGAATGTTCACAATTGGTGGTCACATTGTATATTTTAAGTGACAGCATCCTCGTTCAGATTCCAGGGATCTAAGAATAGGCTCCATTTGCCAGGAATGGTAGGGACATACAGGAGGCTGACAATAGGAAAGGAGATCAGTGGTGAGTGTATAAGTTCTGCCAACTAGTGAATAGAGGACCATAGTACTCTGCTTACATAGATAACATCCAAACAAACAAACAAACAAACAAAAACAAAGAAATATTGTGGGCAAATTGCTCCAATATACAATCACCAATTAAATATAAACACAAAAAGTCACAATGTCTCAGAGACAACAAAGCATCAAAGACCACACAAAGAAGCAAAATAAAGCAGGAGAAATGAGAGACCAGGATACAGACCAGAACACATATCTGAGGAAGAAGCAGAATTGGAACTCCCTGATAAGTAATTAAAAAAAATTATGTATAGGTACCTTCAATGAATTGAGAAACGGATCAAGGAAAACATTGACAAAATTGAGGAAAACACAGAGAAAACCCTAGAAAAACTATGAAAGATAACACAAGAACAAAAATGACAAAATAAATGAAAAATTAGAAATGATACAGAAATAGATAACACATTGAATGGGCAAAGGAATAGAATTTAATCAATAGAAGACAAAATTAGTGAGATTGAAAACAAATGCCTCAATACTTCTTTGGAAAAGAATCAATCAGAAAAAAAAAAAAAAGATCAAAACAAAATGAAGAAAGTTTAAGGTTCATGCGGTATACTATCAAAAGGAATAACCTATGTGTAATATAATTCCAGAACAGGAAGAGACAAATAAAACCACAGAGAAAATTATCAAAGATTTTTTGGAAGAGAATTTCCCTGGTGTGGTGAAAGATGAGAATATATACATTCAAGAAGTCCAACAAACCCCAAACAGGATAGACCCTAAAAGAAAATCACCGAGACATATCATCATCAAACTCACAAAAACCAAAGACAAAGAAAGAATCCTTAAAGCAGCTTGAGAAAAATTAAAAGTTACCTACAAGGGACAACCAATAAGACTAGCCTCAGGTTTCTCAACAAAAACCATGCAGGCAAGAAGGCAATGAGATAGTATATATAAAATCATGAAAGAAAACAATTTCCAACCAAGAATTATATACCCAGAAAAACTGTCCCTTAAATATGAAAGTGAAATTAAGACATTTCCAGATAAGCAGAA
>NW_006922024.1:2127415-2128588 GCF_000298275.1 Orycteropus afer afer | reverse complement strand
GGACTCTCATACACTGCTGGTGGGACTGTAAAATGATACAACCACTGTGAAAAGCAGGATGGCAATTCCTTAAAAGCTGGAATTAGAAATGCCATTTGACCCAGTGCAGTGCAGTAAATTATTTAGTGTGGCTTTTCTAGCCATAAGTCTTTGTAAACTCTGTGGTGAAATTTGCTGTGAGCAACTGAGGAGCTCCTTATTGTAAAAGTTATCTACCTGGAGTATTTCTGTTGGGAGCAACACAAAGCAATATTCTGGGAAGTTCCTGTTCTCTCTCAGGTGCTTAGAATTCTGATGTTATGATTGGTTAGTTTGGCCATTCTGCCAGGCTCAAAAGGAGGCCTAGAGGCAGAAGTCTCTCTCTCTGACTACTGGTTGAGGAAGACATGCTGCTGAAAGAGACACACGCAGCTGGGAAAGAGACGTAAGAGACATGCATTACTGAGTGAGATACCAAGGGACACGCACTGTTGGGAGAGAGACTGTGAGAGGCTGTTAGGAGAGAGACTGTGAGCTGGGAAAGAGAGTGAGTGTTTTTCCTGAACTTTAATTGTAACCTGGTGCTTCCCTAATAAAACTCGTAATCTGTGAATTCTGTGTGGTGACTGCAGTAAATTATCGAACCCAGGAGAGAGGTGGTGGGTGCTTTGGGAGGAACTGTTGGTGAAAGGGCTGGAGGGAGGCAGTATGTCTGGCCTCACAGAAGTGGGCCTTGGGCTGCTGATAGTGATTCTGTCTTCCCCTTCTGCAGTTATAAGAGGTCAGAAGATGTGGCCTCCTTGCCCTTTTTGCACCCAGTCATTCCATATATATCCTAAAGAAGTGAGAGCCAGGACAAGAATAGATATATGCACACCCATGTTAATCACAGCACTATTTACAATACCCAAAAGATGGAAACAACCTATGTGTCTATCAACAGAAGAATGGATAACCAAACTATGGTATAACACACAATGATACTATGTAACACTAAAGAATAATGTAGAATCTGCAAAACACCGTATAATGTGGATGAACTTGGAGGACATTATGCTGAGTGAAATAAGTTAATCACAGAACGACAAATATATTATTAGTTAATTATTGTAAAAAGTCAAGGAGAGGTTTATATGTGGAAGGAAACTCTTCGTTGGTTACCAGGGGTGGGAAGGAAGGGGAGTGAACACTAAA
>NW_006922024.1:2123932-2124557 GCF_000298275.1 Orycteropus afer afer | reverse complement strand
AGTAGAGCTACAGTCCACAGAGTTTTCAAGTATGTGACATTTTGGAAGCAGACCTCTAGGCCTCTCTCCTGAACCATCACTGGATGGGTTCCAACTGCCAATTTTTCAGTTAGTGCTTAACTCTTTAAACTATCTAGGGACTCTCCTTGTACTTTAGATGTTTTCTAATTTGGGTTAAAAATTATATGACCATCATATACATGGTGCATTAGAATCCATATATACTTGAGATTAAATGATCATACAATGACAAATACAAGACTGATAATAACAAAACCAAAAATAAATTACATATCTTCTCCATGAATAGGGACAAAACACTGCTTACTATTAACAGGAAACCAGTGGGAGTGAGAGATGTGCCCTGGATTATGATTGGAAAATGTTAACTACGACTAAATAGAAGCCCAAGCCTATAATCCAAAGTTTCTTCTGAAAATTCTCCTACCTGTAAAAACTGACATAACTTTGTTCAGGCCTAAGCAATTTCTGTAGGGATTGTATCAGTCTGGGTTACTTCAAGAAAACAAAGTCATTACAAGGAAATAATTGGTTTAGTAGAGGCACTGGAATTACATGATGGTGGGGAGAGTTTGAGGAACTACATTCAGGAGAATTTTCAACT
>NW_006922024.1:2121435-2122572 GCF_000298275.1 Orycteropus afer afer | reverse complement strand
TACACCACTCAGAATCATGGTCCAGCCAAGTTGACACAGTACCTCACCTATCACAGTCTACTCCTTGAAAACTTGGCAGTTGTACTCATCTTCTTAACCACATAGAATCGCTAAATAGGAACCATTATAAAGTCATATTTGCATTTGCACCTGACATGATACACTAAAATGCATACAACTGAAAATGCATTAATCCTGTTTACATTTTATAGTTCATAACTGAAGAAAACAATGATATTTGATACACACATACACTTAAGAACTACAACAATCACAGTCCTCATTTCTGCAACATGGTTGTAATTTGTATTCAGAACTACCTACTTTCACCACCCTTCCATATTTCCTTTGCCCTCAGGCAGCACCTCAGCTGGTCGTGATTTTTTGCCTGGGGTGGTGACCCACACCTTCATTCTTGAAGGGTCTGGGCTATTAGCAGTTACATCAGAATTGGTTTGTTGTAGTTTTCCATTGACTTAAATCACAGTGCACAGTAGTACCAAGAGACGTCCTAAAGAATCTCTTGTATTCCAGACATATGTCTTTACCTCCATTGTGTAATATCAATCCAATTTCTCCTTGATAATCAGGATCTGTCATACCAGAGAATACAGTACTAGTAACTAGTAACTAGTATGTCCCTTCTTTGTCTGTTTATCTGGAGGCATGAAAAAGCCAAAATGGCTGGGTGGCATTCTTAATTTCCAGTTCAATGTAATCAGTATTGTGTCTTTACATGGGAGGATTCCTCCCTTTGAGACTAAGACCTCTAGACCTGCAGAGCATAGGGTCACAGGAACAAGAAGCAAAAATTTTTTGAGTGGGTAACTAGGGGAAATAGCGAGTAGTACCACTCTATTTCCAACCTTTAGTTCCTGGCTATTGGAGAAATAGTATCATATATTGGACACTGGTTTAGAGCATATACAAATTCTTGGAGAACATTGTTTCAGCACTTAAAGTTATTGTCACCTATCTGGCATTGTAATTGTGTTTTTGAAAGTTATTCTATCATTTTATAAAGCCAGTTGCTTCAGGATGATGGGGAACATGGTAAGACTAGTGAGTTCCATGAGCATAGGCCCATTGCTGCACTTCTTTGTTGTAAAGTGAGTCCCTTGATCTGAAGCAATGCTG
>NW_006922024.1:2116716-2117725 GCF_000298275.1 Orycteropus afer afer | reverse complement strand
GTTTTAAAGCAGGAAGGATGTACAACAGGGTTGTATCCATTCACCGTACTTGTTCAATGTGGATGCTGAGCAGTTAATCTGAGAAGCTGGACTACATGAAGAAGAATGCAACATTAGGATTAGAGGAAGACTCATTAACAACCTGTGATATGCAGATAACCCAACCTTACTGAAAGTGAAGATGACTTGAAACACTTACTGATGAAGATAAAAATCTACAGTTATCAGGATTACCCTTAAACATAAAGAAAACAAAAATCATCACATCCAGACCAATAAGCAACATCCAAATAAATGGAGAAAAGACTGAGGATGTCAGAGATTTCATTTTACTTGGATCCACAATCAGCATCTGTCAAAGCAGCAGTCAAGAAATTGAGCATCCTATTGCACTGGAAAATTCTGCTGCAAAAGAACTTTTTAAAGTGTCAAGAAGCAAAGATATCAATTTGAAGATAAAGTGTGCCTAAACCAAGTCATAGTATTTTCAATAGCTTCATATCCTTGTGAAATCTAGACAATGAATGAGGAAGACTGAAGAAACATTGATGCATTTGAATTTTGGTGTTGGCAAAGAATACTGAAAATACCATGTACTGCCAAAACAATACACAATCTGTCTTGAAAAAAGTGAAAATGGAATGCTCCTTGGAAGTGAGAATGATCAAACTTTGTGTCATCTACTTTGGTCATGTTGTCAGAAAGGACCATCCCCTGGAGAAGGTTATCATGGCTGGTAATCTGGAGTGTCAGGGAGAAAGTAGAATACTCTCTGATTGATGGGTTGGCACAGTGGCTGAAACAATGGGCTCAAGCATAAGAAGGATTTTGAGGACAGTGCCATACCATGTAATGTTTTGATCTGTTGAACATACCGTCGCTATGAATCAGAGCAACCATGCTGGCACCTAACAACAACAGAATTGACGCTATTTTACTATTGGACAACCCACCACAGGCCCCAGCAGAGGTGCACTCTCATTCCCCATCATAGATACTTTTATAACTC
>NW_006922024.1:2114081-2114665 GCF_000298275.1 Orycteropus afer afer | reverse complement strand
TTTTCAGCCAAACAATAGAGAGGTCTACAAGGTGACTGATAACACTAAGAAAAAGCATTCTTCTTGAAACAATCAACCATTAGATAACAAAAGGACAACATTTATCCAAGGACAAAGTTCAGAAGACAAGAAGCGTTAGGAAAGAAGGAGGAATGGAAGTGAGATGAGTGATGTTACAATGACCGGATTGACATCAATGACATGAAAGAAAATATGTATGAATTGTTGAGTGGAAAACTGATTAGGTCTGTAAATTTGCACCCAAATCACAGTAAAGAGTTTTAAAAAAAAGAAGAAGAAGAATACAACACAGTGAGTTTAAAGATAATGGTTAAGCCAATAATACAGAATAAGAGACTGAATATATGTCTATGAGAACACGAGAGAGAGCAAAAAAAGAGTGGAGGTAGGAATAAAAAAAAAAAAGAAAAGAAAATATGAGGTTACATTAAAGTACAAAATTTTAAAACTTTCTTTCCAGAAATCTAAAAAAGGTGAATTCTCAAACTAAAAGATTACATTGAGTTCTGAGTATGAAAAACAAATCAATCCCTAATTTCAGAATGTCAAGGGTAAATAAATAC
>NW_006922024.1:2110175-2110936 GCF_000298275.1 Orycteropus afer afer | reverse complement strand
GGGCTGATACTTGTGCACCATGTGCACCACACTGGGTTTGAAACAACAGTGGCACATCCTCAAGACTCACAGCAACACGTCATCACAGTAGGACAAACTGAAAGACAAGTTTGTCTCCCTTAGCTGTTGGAAACCTCTGCATCCACCCTTGCCTGGATCCCTGCAGTTTACTCCTTGATCTATTTTGGTCCCCTTTGCCTTTTCTGTCTTCTCCCTGCCTTCCCACCTTGCTGCTTGTGGGGCTTGGCTTGGGTTCCATCTCCTCATCTGGGTCCCTGAGGCTGACTTCTCAATCTAATTTGATCTTAAATAATCACACAGTCTTTTCAGCCTTGATATACTTACTTGAAAAGTGTGAATAATGCCATTGCCTATATCTGTAAAAAGAAAATGATATTTTTCAGTTACTTAAGAAAATATAGAGGAATATAAAATATGATCTGGTTGTTGTCTCCATCACTAATTTGAAACCTTAAGATGCCATTATGTATTTTTCATTTCCTTAATCATTGGGTCAAAATTTAGCATGCTTACTAATATAAAAATTAAATTTAAATATTTTAGGGTATGTGATGGTAATTGTTTAGGGAAGAAAGTTGCAAGACTTCAGGTAAAAATTCTTCTCATTTTTATTAAGCAACATAAGTGTATACAAATATTATTATTAAAATGTTCTATAAGAAAGCATGTTCAAGATCAAAAACTACTTTCAATTATAAGGGTTATCAGTGAGAACACTGATGGATTCAGGTTGCTCTGAC
>NW_006922024.1:2106130-2109195 GCF_000298275.1 Orycteropus afer afer | reverse complement strand
AATGAATATCTCTCAGTGACTGGACAACCCACCTAACAGCAGGGATTCCTATCTGCCACTCTCATTGGAAATAACACAAAGCATTCAAGATTTCCTTTGCTCCCAACAAATTTTGTTTACTCATAGACAGTATCAAACTTAAGTTGCCAAAATATCACTAAAGCAACTTGTTGATAACACAAAGATGAATCCATTTTTTACTAGGATAAAATATAGCATTATTTTAACAAAGGATGAAGAATGAAATTGGGAAATTTATTGAGATTGTAAAGCTTGGTGTAAGGCAGGTCCTTCAATGCAAGTGATTGTTTAAGATTTAGTATGGATTATAAAAAAATTGTTTAGGATTGATGGACACAGAGAGGATAGGATTTGAGTAAAATAATTTGAAGGGTTTCAGAGAGTAAATGTGTCCTTGGTTTTTTCTATTAAATATCTGAGTGACCCATTCAGAATTTCCTGGAGTGAAAAGTAAGGTTCCTTGTAATTTTTATCTGACTAAGCCAAAAATCAGATCCAATGTCAACCAGTCCATTCAGACTTACAGCAATCCTTTAGGATAGGGTAGAACTGCACCATAGAGTTCCAAGGCTGTAAATATTTATGGAAACAGACTGACTCATCTTCATCCCACAGAGAACCTGATGGACTTGAACCACTGACCTTTTTGTTAGCAGCTTAATGGTTTAACCACTGTGCTACCAGAGACCCTTTTTTATTTGACTAGGTCAGAGTTTTCTGGAATAATAAATTTATGTTGGTAAACTCAATAAAAGAGCAGAGACATATTAATGTAGATAGTAAACGGAGTGAATACACAGTTTCATCTCTCAGCAAGGGATCTTAAAACATTATCAGGACTGATGAAACAAGAAAGAGGAAAGCAGACAGCATAACAGAGAACCAAGACTCAAAGAAGAGCAAAGAAGAGAAACATTTAAACCCAGAAATGTTTGTCGGATTTTTAAAATTAAATATGGTTATTATATTGAATTATATATACAAATTTAGCAATAACATAAAATTAGATTTTATTGAAATCAAAAACAATAATAACTAAACAGATAGGCCAAAATAAGATATTGCTAAAAAGTAAAGTAATGACCTGGTGTATTTGACTGAGGATTATTCACAAAGGGAAAAGGGATTAGAAAGTAGGAAAAAAGAGGTAAGACCTTTGGGAAATTGTGTACATTACAATGTCCAAATTAAAGGATCTATAGAAAGAGGAAATTAAGAGAATTAGAAAGATCAATGACATATAAATTGGTTTCTTCTAAGAATGACATTGACTAGAACTAAATATGCCTTTGTTTCCTAAAGGTTTGTTTGTTTGTTTTACTATGGAATAAAATGTTAATGCTTCAAAAAAGCAATGTCAATCTACTTGAAAAAGCAGAACAATATTTGAGCTGCTAAGAACCTAGAAAAACATTGACAATTAGATAGAAAGCACCACTGACTGAAGGAGCCCGGGTAGTAAACTTGTTAAGTGCTTGACTGCTAACCAAAAGATTGGTGGTTTCAACCCACTAGTGTGAGAAAAGACCTGGTCATCTGCTCCTGTAAAGATTACAGCCCAGGAAACCTTATGGTACTGTTCTATTCTGACATGTACTTTAACTATGAGTAGGAATCAGAGCACAACAACAACAGTTTTATGCAAAATGTACTGTCTTGGGTTGGGGATGGTCCAATCCTAGGATGGAGATGGTCCAACACTAGGACAGAAGTTTCTTCTTAAACATTGCATGAGATCATGAGTGCTGGATGATCCTGATGACTTAACAATTAGAAATTGTTAAGAAAATTCTGGGTCATGGCATGGCATGACTTCTCCCATTGCCTGTAATTCTCCCTGGGAAGACTTGCACAAGGTTGGCTGGACATACATCACTTCCACCAAAGCTTAGTTTCTTTCACTGAAACCTGATACAGCTGGATTTCTAGCTTCTTCTAGCAGCAATCATTTCCTGCTGTTCACAAATCATAGCTACTGTTCTTGTGAGTTATACTACTACCCCCTAAAACAAGAATTATTCAAACATATATGAATATGTTTCTGAGTTATTTGATGGAGTAATGTTAGTTAGTAATAATTTTACTACCAAAATATTTTACTACCAAATATTTTACTACCAAAATCTACATTTTCTGTTATTGGAAAATACATTGATATCTATCTTTTATTTCTATGTCTTCACATAAAATTCTTTAAAACTATTTCCTTAAAAAGTTGCAAATAGAAATACCATATGATCCATCATTTCCACTACTAAGTATATCTACTGGAGAATTAAGAGCAGTGGTATTACAGATATATGCACACCCATGTTCACTGCAGCATTATTCATAATAGCAAAAAGATAGAAATAAGTGTCCATTAATGGATGAATGGATGAAAAAACTGTGGTACATACACACAATAGAATACTAAAACAAACCAAACTTACTGCTGTAGAGTCAGATCTGACTCATAGAACCCTTCCTCAAGTTTCCAAGGCACTATCACTATGCAAGTAGATTGCCCAACCTTCCTTCTGAGGAGTGGCTGGTGGATGTGAACCACCAGACTTCTGGTTAGCAGTCAAATGCATTAGGAACTATGCCACCAGAACTCCCTAATGGAACACTACTTAATGTTAAACAATAGCAATGAATCAGTAAAACACCTCATAACATAGATGAACTTAGAGGACATTATGCTGATTAAAAGTAGTCAATCACAAAAGGACAAGTATTGTATGAGATCACTACTGTAAAAATTCAAGAATATGTTTATACGCAGAGAGACTCATGCTTTGAAGGTTACCAGGGGTGGGAGGAGAAGGGAGGATAAATTACTAACTACAGGGTAGACACATACTAACTCGGGTGAAGGGAAAGGCAATAATAACACCATAAGGAGGAAATCAGCACAAAATGATCGAGTGAGAGGAGTACAAGAATAAAAAGCTAAAAGGTAAATACTATTACATATATAATCCTATAATAACAGTAAGAATAATAACCTATAAGGGGATATAGATAGACATTCATGCTGAACAGGAATGGGAAGGTGAATG
>NW_006922024.1:2104219-2105404 GCF_000298275.1 Orycteropus afer afer | reverse complement strand
AGAAAATGGTAAACAGGAAAAAAGTGGGAAGAGTTATGAGTCGGGTCCGACTCGATGGCACATAACAACAACAACAACAACAATATGGTGACCAATAACACCAGACAGGTATGCACTTGTTAGAACAAGCAACTATACACCATTAAAAAGGTAGCGTTTGTGCAGGGATAAAACTAAGAAGTCAGGAAGGAGTAAGAAACAAGGACAAAAGAAAATGGTAAACAGGAAAAAAGTGGGAAGAGTGATTTTATATTGTGGGGATTGCAATCAATGTTACAAAACAAAATTTTTATGAATTGTTGACTATGAAATCTATTTCCTCTGTAAACTTTACCCAAATCACAATTAAAAAACCAAAAATCCATTTTATTCAGGCAAGTATCCATGATCCTTCAAAGTAGCAATTCAAAAATTAAGTTCCACCTGTTAACAGCTCATCACAAATAATACAAGTAGTTATAACGCTATTGTGAATCAGGAACCACAATTTTATTTTTGAACAGCTAAAGAACATTTTACCAAAATGACATTTTATTATGAGTGTTATTTTCTCTTTTGGTTCATAAAGATCGTCAGCAATATTAAGTCCTAAGTGTAGAGAGAGGAGAGTCATGCTGCCCTGTATTGGTACTATTACAGTCAGGCTTAAACAACACTTGCTAATTTTGATCTAAATGGAAGTATCTCGTTCCCTTCATTTTATGTTTCCAGCAATAATGTAATAGTTCTCTTCATCAACTTCATGATATAATTTTTATACTAATGGAAATGAAGATATTGTGTTTCCATTTTTTCTTCTTCATAAGCACATTGTACATAAGCACCACAGGAACATAAAAGTGTTCTTAAAATTTCAAACAACCTGCAAAAACTTGTTAGCAAGTATTGTTAACCACTTTTTATACAGTTAGTCAATTCTATGCAATCACTCACACATCCACTGAGTCTAGAATTAAAACATTCTTTGAATGTAAGAAGGATTGAGCATAGGTTGAATATGGTTGTTATATTTATTGTTTGTCCTAAATTATATATGTACACATAGACAAAAAAAAAAAGAATGGTGTCACTTAGTACTGAGTTCACAAATTCAGTAAGGTAGGCACAATTTTAGACACCTTAAAACTGTCTAAAGACAATTTTAGCCACCTTATGACTTCTATCTCTAATGTTGGTAATTTTTTT
>NW_006922024.1:2101060-2101834 GCF_000298275.1 Orycteropus afer afer | reverse complement strand
TTTTTTTTTTTTCCCCCAATACACTTTGTATATAGGAATGATGAAATAGTGATGACCACCAAATCTAAGAAACAGCCTTATCCTCAGCCTAAAAGAGAATAAGAAGAAGCTCAACAAAGATAAAGGTGATCGAAACTGTTGAATTGTTCTCTAGTTTCACATTCACAGTGGTGAGAAAGTTACAATAGGATCCAGTTTAA
The DNA here is from genome assembly GCF_000298275.1 of Orycteropus afer afer. Classification (NCBI taxonomy): domain Eukaryota; kingdom Metazoa; phylum Chordata; class Mammalia; order Tubulidentata; family Orycteropodidae; genus Orycteropus; species Orycteropus afer. The sequence continues at coordinate 2,101,634 of NW_006922024.1, read as the reverse complement.
TATTAAGCTATCCAATTCACACATACAAACACAAATATTTCCTTTAATTATATTTTCTATCTATTTAGTTTCAGAGAGGATGGGGTCAGGGAAGATAAGTATTAAGCAAATATCTGTGAGTTAAAGTGTATAAATTTTTGTAGCAGCACTTGGTACTGTTATTGGTGAAAGTATGTAAGTACTCATTAAGCATTTGAGGTATCCATGCTGTATCGACGAGTGGCTTGAGTGCATGTGGTGGGAACTTTAGTCTTCCACACGCTTTATTTCCACCTGTAAAACATCCCAAAGTTATAAAAATAAACTATCTTATAAGAACATTTTAAAAAATCTTATTTTATAATCTATTTTATATGTTAGAAAGATTTTTAAAGATAATAAATTTTCAAAAGATTAAATATGAGTGAAAGCATTTGAAAATTTTCCATTTTTGTAATATTTAATATAAAGGAAAAATAGTTTTCCTTGGCCTAAAAAAAGGAAAGAGCTTGTTGAGTGAGGATGGGAGCACAATGGGAATCATATGGTGGACTGTTGATTTGTTTAGATAGTTGATTCAGATGTTATCATTGCT
>NW_006922024.1:2098951-2100115 GCF_000298275.1 Orycteropus afer afer | reverse complement strand
AGTTAATTACAAATCTCACCATGGGGAATAACTATATTCAGCTGCCCAGTCATTCAACCAAGCCCAGCCAAGTTGACAAACAAACTTCAGCACCACACTTGGGAATTTTAATGGACTTGAATTAATGGCTTGCCATGTGGTTTGGTAAAATTGGGACTGTGAGTTTTTGCTTGTCAACCTTGGGTTTGACAGCCTCAGCAGCTACCAGCTACCTGAGTAAGAGATGCTTGTAGCTTCAGTGAGATGTGAGCAAGAGGCAGAGCTGAAGCCCAAGGTCAAGGAGCTTTCACCTAGCCTCAAGAGCCTGGCTCCTCGAACTAGAATTTCTAACCTCCAAAATTGTAAGAGAATAAAATCCTGTTTTTGAAAGCTATCCCATTTGTAGTATATTCCTGTCAGAGCAGCACTAGGTAACCAAAACAACTTCCAATTAAACACTATTTCTAATATCCATTCTCAATGAGATTGTGGTATCAGTAAAAAGTCTAGAATAGTGGGAATCAATCTATTGGTCACTTACTGTTTATAGTTTTGTAGTTTACACAAATACATTTGTTTTTCTGGAAAGGTGCTTCAGGCAGATAACAGAAGCAGTTTCCCATATACCCATAGGCAAAGCAATTAAATGTATATTTTCCTCCTCTTGGAATGTTGTTATTGTAAGGTGCCACCAAGTCATTTCCAACTCATAGCGACCCCATGCACAGCAGAATGAAACACTGACAGATATCGCACCACCTCCATGATACTTGCTATACTTGAGCCCATTGTCACAGCTACCATGTCATTCCATCTCGTCGAAGGCCTTACCCTCTTTTGTTTACCCTCCACCTTACCAAGCATGACCTCCTTCTCAAGGGAATGGTCCCCATTGACAACATGACCAAAGTAGGTGAGACGAAGTCTGGCCATCCTTGCTTCCAAGGAGAATCTTGGCCGCACTTCCTCCAGGACAGATCTGTTAGTTCTTTTGGCACTCAATGGTACCTTCAGCATTCTTCTTCAACACCACAACTCAAAAGCCTCAACTCTTCTATGGTCTTCCTTATTCATTGTCCAGCTTTCACATGCATATGAGGTGGTTGGAAATAACATGGCCTATGTCACGCACACCTTAGTCCTCAAGGAGGCATCTTTGCTCTTCAGCACTTGAAAGAGTTCCTT
>NW_006922024.1:2092086-2092559 GCF_000298275.1 Orycteropus afer afer | reverse complement strand
AGTGCAAGTCTAAGACTGACAGTCAAGGGCAAGAACTACCTCCTAATCAGGGAAACGGGAATCGGGACCAGCCCTAGGCCGCCAAACCCAAACAGGTATATGGCGCAGTCAGCTTCGTTCCCGCCAGCAGCAATCCATTTCAGACCTCAGTAGAGCCACCCCAGGAAGCGCCGGACTGGACCTCTGTTTCACCACCCACACAGTACTAACCCCTGAAATGGGAATACAGATTTTAGCAACCAGTATTTTGGGCCCTTTACCACATCACATGTTTGGTTTAATTTTGGGACGCAGTAGTGCTACCCTTCAAGGTCTTCAGGTGTATCCAGGAGTCATAGATAATGACTATACAGGAGAAGTTAAAATTATAGTCGCCTTGCCTCAGAATATTGTTACCATTCCAGCTGGACAAAGAATAGCTCAATTAGTTTTGTTACCTCTGGTGCCTACCGACAATGCCACTCAATCAAATC
>NW_006922024.1:2077509-2085966 GCF_000298275.1 Orycteropus afer afer | reverse complement strand
TGATAATTAACACATCCTGATTGTATTTTCGGTCAATTTCAGACTACAAGAGTTGATAAAAATCTTCAATTTCCTCATTTTTGGCTTGGGTGGTTAGTGCATAAATTTGAATAATAGTCATATTAACAGGTCTTCCTTGTAGGCACATGGATATTATCCTACCACTGAGCATTGTACTTCAGGACAGATCTTGAAACATCCTTTGACATGATGAATGCCATGCCATTCCTCTTTAAACTGTCTTTCCTGGCATTGTAGATCATATGGTTGTCTGATTCAAAATGGCCAAAACCCATCCATCTCAGGTCACTAATGCCGAGGATATTAATCTTTATGCATTCTATTTCATTTTTGAAAACTTCTAATTTTCCTAGATTCATACTTTGTACATTCTATGTTCCAATTATTAATGCATGTTTGCTGCTGTTTCTCTTCAATTTGAATGGTGCCACGTCTGCAAATGGAGGTCTCAAAAGCTTTACCTTATCCATATGAATGAGGCTGATTTTACCCTGATAATGCAGCTCTTGCCCAGTCATACTTTGAGAGCTTTCTAAGCTAATGACCCATCTTCCTCTTCTATATTGGACAATCTTTCTGGACTATTCATTAAGTTGTGCAGTAATGTATCAGCCAGTGTTTCTCTGCTATTCATAAGGTTTTCCCTGGACAATTCTTTGAGAAGTGGAGGCCTCCTCCTTCTTTCTAGTCTGTCTCAGTCTCCAAGCTGGGTTGATACCTGTGCACCATGTGCACCCCACTGGGTTTGAAACACCAGTGGCACAGCCTCAAGACTCACAGCAACACATCACCCCAGTAGGACAAACTGACAGACAAGTTTGTCTCTCTTAGCTTGACCCCTCCAAGCACCCTTACCTGGATCCCTGCAGCTTATTCCTTGATCTATTCTGGTTCCCTTTACCTTTTCTGTCCTCTCCCTGCCTTCCTGCATTGCTGCTTGTGGGGCATGGCCTGGGTTCCCTCTCCTCACCTGAGTCCCTGTAGCTGACTTTTTGATGTGCTCCAGTCCCCTTTGCCTTTTTTGGTCACTTTAAATATCCAAAATGGCCACAGCTTATAAACATTCAAAATGGGTACACCCTTGGTTACTTTAAATATCCAAAATGGCTGCCACATGTAAACAATCAAAATGGCTGCACCCTCAGGACAGCAGAAAGTCCACAGCTAAGGTTGTTTCCCTCCTTGCTGTTTCCCTTCCCAGTCATAGGCCACCAGAGCAGTTGTCCCTAAAGCCCTTGGTGACCGGGACTGATCTTTAGGTCAATTCTCAGATCTCAACACCACTTGGAAGTATTCAGGCTGTTGGTCCTGTCAGAGTAGCTGACAGTCCGCAGCTCCGACCTTCTCTGTACTCACTGTTTTCGTTCAGGTTCTTCCACCAGTTGGTGCCCAATCCACTTCTGTATAATTCTCCCAAAGCTCAGGGCTCCAGGACCATCCTCTGTATCTCCATCAATTGGTTTTTCTTTTATTTGTTGAAGAGTGTCTGTGTCACCCATCTGTCTTACCTGTTTCTCACTGTTTGCTTGGAATAGCAAAGGAAAAAAAAAAAAAAAAAAAACTCGTATTTTCTCCTGTACTGAATTACAATGGTTTATTCCCACACCAAAACAAATCGCATTCTGCTTCTCCGAAATAAATTTCTTAAGACCCAAATAACTTGTAACTAAATGTCTCTACAAATAAAAGTTAAGAAAATTACATTCACAGGAATATGTCGAGCTCAATCCTTGGGCCATATGTAATTGTATTTGAAAGCTGAGCTATAGCACACATTAGTCATATGACTCTGGACAAGTCACTGTACTGTTTCTGTGTTTTGCTAAAATAATAACAATTACTAACAACAATGCTCTGCAGAATTGCTTTAAGTATAACAGGGTCCTGAGGCTTGGCTGTGACTCTCAGTGTGTCACGTTACCTGAATACAGTTACTATACCAATAAGTAGGAAGAGGAAGGATTGCTATATGAGATGGGATTTGAATTTGGTTTTGGAAGGCAAAAGGATAGTGCAGAGACTAGGAAACTGAAATGAAATGACTATACCTAAGGAGCTCTGGCACCATAGTGACTAAGGCACTTGACTGCTAACCAGAAGGCTGGCAGTTCAAACGCACCAGCTGCTCCTCGGAAGGAAAGTTGGGCAATCCTACTTCCGTAGTGATACTGCCTTGGAAACCCAAGGAGGGGTCACTATGAGTCGGGTCCAACTTGACAACACATAACAACAACAACATCCACTACCAGAGATCTCTGGTGGCACTGTAGTTAAAATATTGAGCTGATAACTAAAAGACTGGCAGTTTGAACACACCAAAAATTCTGTAGAAGAAAGATGAGGCAGTTTGCTTCCATAAAGATTTACAGCCTTAGAAACCCTATGTGGCCGTTCTTCTCTGTCCTAAGAGATGGGATGGACTTGACGGCAGTTTTTTGGTTTTGTTTTTCCACCAGAAAGAGCAAATTGTAAGTCCTATAGAGCTTGTACCTTCACCAGAAGCTGTTGAGACCCAGAGTTGCAGGGCATAAACATTCATCTCACTTCTGGAAAAAACAGCTTACTCTAGAATTCTGAAGCATTGTACATGATCTCAAGCTGGCAGGGGCAGAGCAGGAGTGGAGACCATACAGTTTAGTAAGCAATACTAAATGTAGGTTGTACACATTCTTGGTTTATTATCCAAAGAAGATACCCAATAAGAAATAGAAGGTATCCAGTGAACAAGGTTCTAGAATAACAAGTCTCATCAAGTTCAAATTACTAATACATACAGATAAGAAGAGCACAGGGAATACTAAGAAATGTAATTTGGACACTGCCCTTTTAATTTGAACAATATAGAGTGTATTTCTAACTATTCGGTCAAATTATTAAGCAATGAACCAATCACAGAAAACTAATCATGATCAGCAAATCAAAAATTCTGTTTTAAAATCATGTTGAGATGTTTGAAGATGATTCTCTAGCAGCTGACCTTGGTGCCCTGTTTGTTATAGTCTATTCTTGAATCCTAAATCTTTTACATGAAGTGGGTGTTGATAGCTTAAATGAAGTTTTTAAGGAGTCATAAAGTTGGTGATATGTTGCAAAGAAGACTTTTGGTGTTTTCTATTATTGCCAAGAAATCTTAATTATATAATTCGCCCTTTAATTGACATTCCATAACAATTAACTTTCAATCCAAACACATTTTGTGTCAAAAATACCAAGCATGACAGGACCAAACCTCCTTCATACAAACACATTACTCTTTCTTTGAATATGTCACAGATGAAAGTCAGTAGGTCAGATGATGAATGAAACATTGGCTTCAAAACAAGTCATTATTATAAAATTAACAATAATAAGATTAGAATATAATCTTATGTGTCAATTATTATTAGAATAACAATTGGCACAAAAATGTCAAGCACCAGACAACATGAATAATATTTCCTACTGCATTCTCAGAAATAGTTCTTGGGACTAGTGAGGAGTCACTTTTACCAACTAAAGTCCTGCCTAAGCAAAAGGAGCACAATCCAATTAATCACTGTCATATATTATCACATCACTAGACATCAACTATCTGGTACCAAGTCCAGGAGAGATTCCTTAAAATGGATGGATGGATGGATGGATGAATAATTAAATAAATAAACTCTGAATGAATAAATAAACTCTGTACTGGTAACAAGTAAGATTAATGGATGTCACTTAACATTAGTAGAAAGTAAAATAATAGATCACAGAATAGATATAAACCATAAAGAAATTTATACTTAAAAGCTACAGAGGAATAAGATAAGATAGAAAGAAGCTCAGCAGTAAGAAGCAAATTCAAGGTTACTTCACAGAAACAATCTGGTTAAGATATCTTGTTGGTGCCATCACCATACAATAGTGCCATGCTATACAATAGCTTGTATTAACACATTGATTTCTGGTGCTGTAGTCTGTTACATGAATAGCCAATTAACCATGTTGTATGTCACCACTCATCTGTTAATTGTTGAACTGTGATGCTGGAAGCTATGCCTCTGGTATTTCAAACACCATCAGCATCACCTATGATAGACAGATTTCAGCAGACTTTTATACTAAAACAGATTAAGAAGAAAGAAGTGGCAGTCTACATTGAAAAAACTGGCCACTGGAAACCTTACGAATAGCAGTAGAACATTGTCTGATACATTCCCAGAAGACAAGTCCCTCAGGTTGGAAGTCACTAAAAATAATGCCGTGAATGAATAAAACTAATGAATACTTAGTCAATCTTTATGCTGAGGAAATAATCTAAGAAGCTGGACTATATAAAGACAAACTTGGAATCAGTTTGGAGGAAGACTCATTAACAAGATCTAATATGCAGATGACACAATCTCTCTTGCTAAAAGTGAAGAAAAACTTGAAGCTACAACCCCAAATATGTACTGCACCTCAACATAAAGAAAACAAAAAATCTTCACAACTGGACAAATAAGCAGCATCATGATAAATGTGGAAAAACTTGGGGTTCTCTAGGATTTCATTTTACTTGGATCCACCATGGATGCCCTTGGAAGCAACCATGAAGAAATCAATGTAACACATTGGGCAAAATGTGTTGCAAAAAGTCCCTACCCCTTTAAAGTATTAAAGAACAAAGATGTCACTTTGAGGACTAAGGTGCACCTGACCAAAGCTATGGCATTTTCAGGATTGCTAAGGCATTTGACTGCTAACCAGAAGGCTGGTGGTTCAAACCCAGCAGCCTCTCCTTGGAAGGAAGAAGGGGCAGTCTACTTCTGTAGAGATACCGCCCCGAAAACAAAATGAGTGGTAGCTCTGAGTTGGATCCGACTCGACGGCAGTGAGTTTGGTTTTTGTTTTGTTTTGTTTTCTTAGGCATGTAAAAGCTGGACAATGTATAAAGAAGACTGAATAAGAGACAATACTTTTTAATTATAGTGTTGGCAACGAATATTGAATATATTGTGGGTTACCAGATGAACAAAACATTCTGTCTTGGAAGAAGTACAGCCAGAATACTCCTTAGAAGCGAATACAGTAAGACTTTGTTCCTCGTACTTTAATCATGTTATCAAGAGGGAACAGTGCCTTGAGAAGGACATCATGCACTGTAAAGTGGAGGGTCAGAAATAAAAAAAAAAAGGTGGACCCTCAAGAAGATAGATTGACACAGTGACTGCACCTATAGGCTCACACATAGCAACATTGTGAAGATGGCATTGGGCCAAGTAGAATTTCCATCAGATGTACATAAGATCACTCTGAGCCAGAAATAATTTCAAAATATTTAACAACAACAACAATGCCCAAGAAGACTTAGCAGGATACTTCCTGGGTAGTGCAAAGAGTTAAGTACTGCCTACTAACTAAAAGGAGTATGGTTCAAACCTATCCAGGTATGGCTGAGAAGAATGAAAGCTGGCAATCAGTTTCTGAAAGGTCACAGTCTAGACAACTCTATTGAGTCCAGTTCTGTTCTACACACTTAGGATTGCCACCAGTAGGAATCGAGTCAAAAGTAATAGGTTTAGATTTCCATGGTAAAAGGGTAAGACCTTTCTTTTCACCAAGACTCAAAATAGAAATATGACTAAAGTGGAAAATGACAAAAGGCAGAATGCAATAGCAAAAGTCACTGCAGTGTTATAGAACATGATATATTTTATCCCATAACAAAATGCTATAAATGAACTTGTAATAAATGATTTGAAAAGAAGAACAAAATCTATCTGTGGCTCTATGTTCTGATGTTTTTGATTTTCTAGTTCTAGAAGTATAAACATCTACATTTTTATAAAATATAATAGTATTTTTTGTAAAAAATTCTTTCACTTCCTATTTGTTTTCAAATTTATTACAGAAGATTTGCATATGAAATTTTTGATGTTATTGATGTTATCTATTGATGTTCCCTCCATTTCTTATAATATCTGCTTTCTCATTTATAATCTTATATGGTTTTGCTATTCCTGCCATGCACACACATAAAATACATCCATACTTTTCCTTTGGCTGAACTTTTGATAATTTCTGTGAATTTAATTTTTCCTAGAAGTAGTCTCTCTTTTAATCCTCTTCTTTTTTTTTTTTAAATTTAATTAATTTCAGCTTTTATCTTGAATCCACTGTGGGCATTTTTCTGTTTTGCATTTATATTTTTTTAAAAATATCAAGAGGTAAGAATTTAACCTAAGTTTTTCTTCTTTATTAATAATGACATTAAAGCCATAGATTTATTCTAAGTACAATTTTAGCTATTTCCCATAGGATTTATTATAAAAGGGTCTCATTTTCATTGCTTTACAGATAATTTTATGTTCCTTTTTGAACTAACCCATGGGCATGAATCTTACTTTGGAAGTGCTTAAGATGGTTTTGGTGACCTCTTATACTTATTTTTAACTTTATTGGTTGTATTAAAAGATTATGGCCTATAAATCTTGTACCATTTTGAATTTATAAAGTATTTCTTTGTGGTCAACTGCTATAAAACTTTCATGAATATAAAAAAGATTTTTGACAGATATACTTTTTATAGATATTCATTAATTCAAGTTTATTATTAATTAACTTCCTATTTTTTTAATACTAGCCTTGTCCGGTTCTGAACATAATTTATTAAAATCTTGCATTCAAAATACATTTAAATCAAGTTCTCTTTGAATTTTTAATAATCTCTTTAAGTATTTAGCTCTCCTCTAGGTTGGTATGTGTTTTTAATGTGCCTATTACTGTGTAATATATCCCACTTTATTTTGATTAGTATGATTCACTTAAAATCCCACTAAAATTTATATTGATATTACCATCAGTTTTTCTTTTTATTCCACTTACCTAATACCTTTTCTGCATTCCTATTTTTTATTATTTATCATTTTGTTTTAAGGCAGTTTCTTGAAAATATTTTTTTGTTTATTTTCTAAACCCTTTTGTAAGTCTGAAGATCTCTGGTAGTGTAGTGCCTAAGGCATTTGACTGCTAACTGGGAGGTTGGAGGTTCAACCCACCAGCCACTCCTCAGAAGAAAGACTGGACAATCTACTTCTGTAAAGATTTACCAACTTGGAAACCCAAAGGGGGGCTCACTATGAGTCACAATCGACTAAATGGCAGTGAGTTTGGTTTGGTTTGTTTATAAGTATGTCTTTAAATAGGCAATTGATCCTATTTTCAATAAGTATAAATAATTAAGATACCTGATTCTTAACACTTTCATGTTGCTCTATGTTTAACAGTTATTTAAAATTATTATTTTTATTTTTTGTTTCACTCATTGTTTCCCTCACACACACTTTAATTAGAATATTTTTTTTAACTTTGGTTATTTAACTTTTATTTTATTAATGGTTACTATCTTTTGTTACCTTGCCCTTCTCACAAAACAGTTTTTGTTTTTTATATGAAAAGAGGATTGAAAAATAAAGGTTAATAGAATAACCCAATATACACTTTTCCCAACCAAGTTCCCTATTTCTTCCTTTTATAAACCTTACCCAATTTTTTTTTTTTTTTTTTTTTTTTTTTTTGCTATCCAACAAACAACACCCCCCCTACCCAATTTTTTTTTTTTTTTTCCACATTTCTATTTTTAATCCACTCATTTCCCTTATGCTATCATGAGAACTTCACAGAAGCTTTACTTACTTCCACTTACAATCTCTAACCCAATATCTACCTTCTGGAATTCAGAAAAAAAAAATTAATACTTTTACTTGTAGTTATTATTATAATTACCCTGAACTTTGTCCTTTCTCTTTCAAGACTCTATATATACTTAACACTTACTTAAACAATTTTTTTTTATTTAATCTACTTTTCAAAAGTGTTTCTTTTCTTCATCTTTCCTTATTTTGAAAGTGTGTTCTTGTCCATTTGTTGTTTAGATGAATTTTTCACCATTTTTTTTTTTTCCCACAGATTATGGCTGTTTTGTGCTCTGAATCCTTGCTGGTAGTTGCTCCAACTAACAATTTGAGTTGGTTCCAACACACGGTGCCCTTCTGTATAACAGAAAAAAAAAAAAAAATGTTGCCCAGTCCTATATCATCTTCATGATCATTGGCATGGTTGACTCGACTGTTGCAGCTACTGACTCCATTCATCTCATTGAGGGTTTTCCTAATGTCCATTGCCCTCACTTTTTGGAAAATTGTGTCATCTTCTAGCAACTGATCTTCCCTGATGATGTCTCCAATTTAAAGTAGTCCAAGACTTGCCATTTTCACTTCTAATGGAACATCCTGGTTGTATTTTTTTTTTTTTTAAATGATTTGTTCATTCTATTGGCAGCCCACAGTATATTCAATATTATTCAACAAAACCACAGTTCAAATACATTGATTCTTTTTTTTTTTTTTTATTGTGATTTGGGTGAAGGTTCACAGAGCAAATTCACTTTTGATACAGCAGTTCATAAACACTTTGTGTCATGACATTGACCAC
>NW_006922024.1:2052175-2076199 GCF_000298275.1 Orycteropus afer afer | reverse complement strand
TAGTGATGTGATGAACATGGGTGTGCATATATCTGTTCTTGTCATGGCTCTCACTTCTTTAGGGTATATACCTAGTAATGGAATAGCTGGGTCAAATGTTATTTCTAATTCCAACTTTTGAAGGGATCGCCATACTGCTTTCCACAATGGTTGTACCATTTTGCAGTCCCACCAGCAGTGCAAATACATTGATTCTTATGTCTTCCTTTTTCACTACCCAACATTCCTGTGGATTTGAGACAATTAAATATACCATAGCTTTGGTCAGGAACACCTTAATTCTCAAAGTGACTTTTTTTTTTCTTTTTTCTTTTTATATCTTGAGAAAGGCCTTGTTCAGTTAATTTGTTCAATGCAATATGTCATTGGATTGCTGGATTTCTGCTTCCATGAATATTGATTGCTGATCCAAATACAATGAAGTCATGGGCAACTTCAATTTCTTCTCCATTTATAATCATATTGTTTATCTGTCCAGTGGTGAGGAGTTTTGTTTTCTTTATTTTCGGATGTAAACCATTCTGAAGGCTTACATCTCCATCAGTAATTCATCTTCCCTTTTCACAAGCAACCTTGTGTCATCTACATATCTCAAGTTGTTAATGAGTCTTCCTCTAATATCAATTCCACATTCTACTACATGTAGTCTGATTTCTTGGATTATTTGTTCAACCAGTAGATGAATTAGTATGTTGTAAGAGTACAAACTTGTTTCACACCTTTTCCACTTTTAAACCACACAATATTCCCTTCTTCTGTTCAAACAACTGCCTCTTAATCTTATACTAATTCTGCATGAGTACAATTAAATGTTCTGAAATTCTCTTTCTTCCTAATAATATCCATAATATTTTATGACACACTCAAGTCACTAAAGTACAGCAAACTGACAGAACTGTGGTGGCTTGCTCTGATAGGTGACTGCTATTTAATGGGAATATGGATCTTAGATTGTAATCCCCTTTTTCTTTAGTAGCTATTCCTTCTAAAGGCAAAGTCAGTCTGACACTTTTTTTTTCTGCTTGATCTTTTTTTTTTTTTTTTTCCTTGTATAGAAAAAATATTTTTCAATTTCAGAAATTTGTTTAATGTTGCCTTTGGATACCAAGTTTGGCATTCTACATCTGTAGTGATACAGCTTCAGAAACCAAAGGAGGGGTCGCTATGAGTCAAATCTGACTCAATGGCAGTGAATGTGTGCGTATATATATATATATATATATATATATATATAGTGGTGTGGTGGGAGCTCTGGTAGTATAGTGCCTAAGGCATTTGACTCCTAACCAGAAGGCTGGTGGTTCAAACCCACAAGCTGCTCCTCAGAAGGAAGGTTGGGCAATCTACTTCCATAGTCATACTGCCTTAGAAACCCAAGTAGGGGTTGCTGTAAGTCGGATCCGACTCCATGGCAGTGGTTACATTTGCATTTTGGTGGTGTGGTGGTTAAGGGATTTGGTTGCTAACCGAAAGGTCAGTGATTCAAACCCACCAGCCACTACATGGAAGAAAGATGTAGCAGTTTGCATCCATAAAGATTTGCAGCTTTGGAAAACTGATGGGGATCACTATGAGTTGGAATTGATTCATTGGTAATGAGTTTGGTACCACTCATCTGTCACTTTGTCATACTGTGGTGCTTTTGTATTACTTTGAGGCTGGAGACTATGCTGCTGTTGTTTCAAATACCAGCAGGGTCACTGTGGTGGTTAAGTTTGTGTGTCAACTTGGCTGGGCCTGGTTGAGTGGCTGGTCAGCTGGAGGTCCTATTATCCATGATGAGACTGGCAATCACCTCCACATTGGGACTACCACAAGCAGCTGAGTAGCTGCCTTGGGGATATGGTCTGCTTCCCATATACATAAGAAACAGCTTTAGGAATGGTCTGTAGCTTGTGGCATGCTTTAACCCTGCATGTAGCCATGTTGTTGTTTACCAGCCTGCAATGCTTTGCCAACCTTGGGACTTACAGTTGACTTGAATTAATGGTCTGCCATGTGATCTGGTAACATTGGGACTGTGCCATTTTATTTGTTGACTTTAGGCTTGTTAGCCTCAGCAGCCAGTAGCTGCTTGAATGAAGAGATCCCTCCAGCTTCAGTTGGCTGAGAGCAAGAAGTAGAGCTGAAGCCCAAGCTGGAGGGGCTTTCACACAGCCCCTAGAACCTGGCACTTTGAACATGGACTTAAATTCTCTAAAATGTAAAAGAATAAACTTCTTTTTGTTAAGGCCATCTGATTTGTGGTGTATTCTTGTCAGATGGCTCTAGGTAACCAGAATAGTCACCCATGGTGGACAGGTTTCAGTGGGGCTTCCAGACTATGACAGACTCAGAAGACGGAAGGGGCCATCCACTTCTCAAAGCATCAGCTAGTGAAAGCCTTATGAATAGCAGTGGAAACACAGTCTGACATATTACTGGAAAACTTTATGAATAGCCCTAAAACATTATCCAATATGGTGTCAAAAGATGAGCCCCTCAGGTCAGAAGGCATTCAAAATACAACTGGGAAAGAACTGACTCCTCAGAGTAGAATGGGTATTAATGATGTAGATGAACTAAAGCTTTCAGGCCCTCCATTTGCTGATGTAGCATAACTCAAAAGAAATAGCTGCAACCATCCTTTATAATCAGAATATGGAATGTATGAAGTATTAATTTAAGAAAATTGGAAGCTGTCAAAAATGAAATGGAACTCATACAGATCAATATCCTAGGCATTAGTGAGCTAAAAAAGACTGATTTCAGCCATTTTGAATCAGACAACTGTGTGAACTACTATGCTGGGAATGACAAATTGAAGAAGAATGGTGTGGCATTCATCATCACAAAGTTTCAAGATCTGTCCTGAAGTACAAAGCTGTCAGGGATAGGATAATATCCAGACACCTACAAGGAAGACAAAATAATAATACTATGATTCATATTTACACAAATGCCTCCAATGCCAATGATGAGCAAATTGAAGATATTTACCAACTTCTGCAGTCTGAAATTCACCAGACAAGCTGTGTTGATTATTACTGTTAATTAGAATACAAAAGTGGGAAACAAAGAAGAATCACTGGTAGTTAGAAAATATGGCTTCAGTGACAAAAATAACACTGGAGATCACATGATAGAATTTGCAAGACCAATGACTTATTCATAGCAAATACCTTTTTTTTCAACAACATAAACAGCAGTGATGCACATGGACTTCACCACATGGAGTACACAGGAATCAGATCAACTACATCTGTATAAAGAGAAGATGGAGAAACTCAATATCTTCAGCCAAAACAAGGCCAGGAGCTGATTGTGGAATAGACCATCAACTGCTCATACACAAGTTCAAGTTGAAGTTGAAGACAATTAAAATAAGTCCAGGAGAGCCAAAATATGACCTTGATAATATCCCTCCTGAATTTAGACACCACCTATAGAATATATTTGACACATTAACACCAATGAACAAAAACCAGACAAATTGTGTAATGACATCAAGAATATCATCTGTAAAGAAGCCAAACATCCTTAAAAAGACAGGAAAGGAAAAAAAAAAAAAAAGACCAAAATGTATGTCAGAAGAATCTCTGAAACTTGCCATTGAAAGGAGAGTAGCTAACGCAAATGGAAGAAATGACACGATAAAAGAGCTGAACAGAAGATTTCAAAGATGTCTGAGAAGACAAAGTCAATTATTATTATGAAATGTATAGTAATATAATAGAATGTAATAATATTATAATGTAATATGTAGCATAGTGGCTAAGACACTTGCCTGCTAACCAGACGGCTGGCGGTTCAAATCTACCAGCCACTCCTCGGAAGGAAGGTTGGGCAATCCTAAATCCATAGTGATACTGCCTCGGAAGCCTAAGGAGGGGTCACTGATGAGTCGGGTTTGACTCGACAGCACATAACAACAACAACATAATATGTAATAATGGAGTTAGAAAACCAAAAAAGGAAGAACACAATCAACATTTCTCAAGCTGAAAAAACTGAAGAAAAAAATAAAACACTCAAGTTGCAATATTGAAAGATTCTATGGGCAAAATATTGAATAATGCAGGAAACATCAAAAGAGGATGAAAGGAATACACAGTCACAGTCCCAAAAAAGAACTGGTCAATATTCATCCATTTCAGGAGGTGGCATATGATCAAGAACCTATGGTAGTGAAGGAAGAAGTCAAAGCTATATTGAAGGAACTGACAAAGCACGAGACTTCAGGAATTAACAGAATATCCATTGGGATGTTTTAAAAAACAAATGCTATGCTGGAGGCACTCACTCATCTATGCCAAGAAATTTGGAAGATAGCTACCTGGCCAGCTGATTGGAAGAGAACCATATTTGTACCCAAAAACAAATTCTAAAGGAAAGGTGATCCCACAGAACATGGAAGTTATCAACCAATATCATTAATATCATATGCAAGTAAAATCTGGCTGAAGATAATTCAAAAACAGTTGCAGCAGCAATTAAAAGAGAACTTCCAAAAATGCAAGATGGATTCAGAAGAGGATGTGGGGCAAGGGATGATGACAGATGTATTTTGGCTGAAAACAAACAATACCAGAAAGATGTTTACTTGTGTTTTATTGACTATGCAAAAGCATTCACTTGTGTGGATCCTAACAAATATGGATAGCATTGAGAAGAATGAGAATTCCAGGACATTTAATTATGCTCATGAAGAACCTATACATAGACCAGGAGGCTTGCATTAGAACAGAACAAGGAGTTATTGGATCATTTAAAATCAGGAAGCAAGTGTGTCAGGTTTTTATCCTTTCACTATGCTTATTCAATCTGTATGCTGAGCAAATAAATAATCCTAGAAGGTAGACTATATGATGAAGAGAATCAGAATTGGAGGAAGAGTCATTAACATCCTGTGATTTTCAGACTACACAACTTTCCTTGCTGAAAGTGAGGATGACTTAAAGCATTCACTGATTAAGAGTAAAGACTATGGTCTGCAGCATGGATTACATCTCAACATAAAGAAAGTGGAAATCCTCACAACCGAACCAATTAGTAACATCATAATACTTGCAGAAAAATTTGAGGTTGTCCAAGGTTTCATATTACTTCTTCCTACAATCAACACCAATGGAAGCAGCAGTCAAGAAATCAGACAACATATTGCACGAGGCAAATCTGCTGCAAAAGACCTCTTTCAAGTGCGAAAGGACGAAGTTTTCTCTTTGAAGACTAAGGTGTGGTGCACCTGCTCCAAGCTATAGTATTTTCAGTTACCTCATGTGCATGTGAAAGCTGGAGAATGAGTAACTAAGACTGAAGAGAGTTGATGCTTTTGAGATGTGTTGGCTAAGAATACTGAAAGTACCATTGATGGCCAGAAGAACAAACAAATCAGTACTGGAAGCAGTGCAGCTGGAATTTTCCTTGGAAGCCAGAATGGTCAAACTTCGTTTCATCTATTTTGGTCATGTTGTCAAAAGGGACCATTCCCTGGAGAAGCATATTATGCTTGGTAAAGTGGAGGGTCAGCCAAAAGGGAAAGGCCCTCAAGGAGATGTATTGACACAGTGGCTGCAATGATGGGCTCAGATGTATCCAGTTTTGTGAAACTGGCACAGGACTAGGCAGTGTTTCACTCTGTTGTACAGAGGGTCCCTATGGCTCAGAACTGATGCAATGGCACCTAACAACAACAATATGTATATATGTGTGTATATGTATGTGTGTATATATATATATATGCATACAAATATACACACACATACATACACACACACACATATATACATATATATATATTTATACACACACATATCTATATCTATATCTATACATAACTTCATTCAAGCCAGTGCCTCCTATCTCAGCAACTCCATTTTGCTATGCTTTTTGGTTGATTTTAGTATTTGGTCTTTGTTATGGAACAGCGACTTACATGTCTTATTTATATTATTTTATATCAGTTTATATTAGTTTTAAATCCCTACACTTCATACCTTGTCACTAAATTGCTGTCAAAGGTAGCACAGTTAGGTACTGGTCACAATATTTAATCCACGGACCCATGGTGAAACAGGCAAGCATGTTATTTGGTGCCTTGAAGAAGAATTTACAATAAGATCCCTTTTCCTCATTTTCATATTTCAAGATCTTCTTGTATAAATAGAACTTGACATATTCTTCATTAACACCGTGGCTGTGACTAACTGGACTCCATTCAACTTTCTGTACTGTGTACATGCTAACAGTTTCTGTCATCATGGATGATTATCTTTGTTCTGCTGAAGGCTTAAAAAATGTTTCTATTAAACCTATTTGAATTTTAAGTCTCTTTCTCCCTGTTATAAGGGCCACTGTCTTAGCTTTTGTTGTCCTCAGAGGCCCTTCGAGGTGCTGATGAAGAATACTGAAAATACCATGGACTGCCAGAAAAATGAACAAATCTGCCCTGGGAGAAGTACAGCCAGAATCCTCCTTGTAAGCAAGAGTGTCCAGACTTTGTCTCACCTACTTTGGTCATGTGGTCAGAAGGGACCATTCCTTAGAGAAAGATAACATGCTTGGTAAAGTCAAAATGAAAATGCAACCACTGCTGTGGAGTCAGATGTAACTCATAGTGACTCCTCCTTGGGTTTCTGAGGTAGTATCACTATGGAAGTAGATTGCCCAACCTTCCTTCTGGGGAGTGGCTGGGTTTGAACTGCCAGCCTTCTGTTTAACAGTCAAATGCCTCAGGCACTATGCAACCAGAGCTCCCTGGTAAGTATGTTGTTGTTGTTGTTATGTGCCGTCGAGTCAAACCCGGCTCATAGCGACCCCTCCTTGGGTTTCCTAGGCAGTATCACTACGGAAGTAGGATTACCCAACCTTCCTTCCGAGGAGTGGCTGGTGGGTTTGAACCGCCAGCTGTCTGGTTAGCAGGCAAGTGTCTTAGCCATTATGCTACCAGAGCTCCCCCTGGTAAGTATTGTTGTTGTTGTTGTTTGCCTTCGAGTAGGCCCCGACTCATAGCGACCCCTCCTTGGGTTTCCGAGGCAGTATCACTATGGAAGTAGGATTGCCCAACTTTCCTTCCGAGGAGTGGCTGGTGGGTTTGAACCGCCAGCCTTCTGGTTAGCAGTCAAGTGCCTTAGCCACTATGCTACCAGAGCTCCTCTGGTAAGTATAGGTCAGAAAAAAAAAAAAAGAGAATACCCTCCACAAGAAGGAAAGACACAGTGGCTGTAATGATAGGCTCAAATACAGCAAGGATAGTGAGGATGGCTCACAACAGGGTAGTGTACATAGGGTTGCTAGGAGTCAGAGTCAACTCCATAGTACCTAATAAACAATGAAGAGGGCAAAACCCCACATATATTCCATCCGTTGTAATCTCAGAAGAACCCAGAATTAATATATATTGTTGAATAAATTACCACATTTGTATTTGAGAGATGAAGATAACTCGCAGACAGGAGAGAAGGACTAAGTCTTTCTGTTCCAGATTCTTCTTTCTGAAAAAAATAATAATTAAAAAAAAAATTATGTGAACATTTAAAATAAAGATGTAGTGCTTTATATATTCTTAACATTTTGATCTAATAATAACTCTACTTTTCTTTGGGAGATCTGGTAGCATAGTGCCTAAGGCACTTGTCTGCTAACCAGGAGGCTGGCTGTTCAAACCCACCAGCCACTCCTTGGAAGGAAGGTTAGGCAAACTACTTCTGTAGTGATACTGCCTTGGAAACCCAAGGAGGGGTGGCTATGAGTCAGGTCCAACTCGATGGTGCATAACAACAACAAAAACAACTATATTTCTTTGAGATATTTAATTATTTATGTGTGTGTGTGTGTGTGTGTGTGTGTGTGTGATTTGGGTGAAAATTTACAGAGCAAATTCACTTTCCATACAGCAGTTCCATACAGCCCTCCCCTTCTACCCCTAGTAACCAACAAAGAAAATTCACTTCCACATATAAGCCTTTCCTTGACCTTTTATAATAACAGACTAATACAGTGTTTGTCCTTCTGTGATTGACTTATTTCACTCAGCATATTGTCCTCCTAGTTCATCCACATTATGCTGTGTTTTGCAGATTCTATGTTATTCTTTAGGGTTGTATACTATTCCATTGGGTGTATGCACCATAGATTGTTTATCCATTCATCTGTTGTTGGGAACCTAGGTTGTTTCCATCTTTTGGGTATTGTAAATAGAGCTACAATGAAGATGGGTATGCATATGTCTGTTGATGTCCTGGTTGTGACTTCTCTAGGATGTTGTTGTTGTTAGGTGCCATCCAGTTGTCTTCAACTCCTAGCGACCCTATGCACAGCAGAACGAAACATCGTCTAGAATTGCCCCAGCTCTGTAATCCCTGCTATACTTGAGCCCATCACTGCAGGCACTGTGTCAATCCATCTTGTTGAGGGCTTTCCCCTCTTTAATCAACCATCCACCTTACTCAGGATGACATCCTTCCCCAAGTAATGGTTCCTTCTGGTAACATGACCAAAGTAGGTGAGATGAAGTCTGGCATTTCTTGCTTCCAAGGAGCTCTCAGGCTGCACTTCCTCCAGGACGGATATGTTAGTTCTTTTAGCAGTCCATGGTACTTTCAGCATTCTTCGCCAGCATTACAACTCAAAAGCATCAATTCTTCTTCGGTCTTCCTCATTTATTGTTCAGCTCTCACATTCATACGAGGTGATAGAAAATATCATGGCTTGTGTAAGTCTTACCCTAGTCCACAAGGAGACATCTTTGCTCCTCAGCACTTGAAATAGGTCTTTTACAGCCAACTTGCCCAGTGCTATACATCATCTGATGTCTTGACTGTTGATTCCATTGACATCAATTGCAGAACCAAGCAATGTGAAGTCTTTGGCAACTTCAATCTTTTCTCCATTTATCTTGATGCTGCTTCTAAGTCCATTTGAGAGGATTTTTGTTTTCTTTAGGATATACACCTAGTAATGGAACTGTTGTGTCAAATGGTATTTCTAATTTCAACTTTTTAGGAAATCACCATACTGCTTTCCACAGTGGTTGTACCATTTTACAGTCCCACCAGCAGTGTATGAGAATACCACTCTCTCCACATTCTTGCTAGAATTTGTTGTTTTTTGTCTTGTTGAATTTTGCTACTAGTGCTGGGGCAAGATGGTATCTCATTGTTGTTTTGATTTTGTCTCTCTAATGGCTAATGATCATGAGTATTTCTTCAAATGTTCATTAGCCGCCTGAATATCTTCTTTGGTGAGGTGTCTATTCACATCTTCTGCCCATTTTTTCAATTGGATTGTCTTTTTGTTTTTGAGGTGTTGGAGTTTTCTATAAATTCTAGAGATAAGTCCCTTGTCAAATATGTCATTGCCAAATATTTATTCCCAATCAGTAAGTTCTCTTTTGACTCTTGGAAAAGTCTTTGGAAGCAAATACAAATTTAAATTTTAGAAGGTCCCATTCATCCAGTTTCTCTTCTGCTATTTGTATATTTTGGGTTATGCTTAATAGTCTATTTATGCTATAGATTGTGTTGTTCTTATGTGCCATTGAGTCGGACCTGACCCATAGCGACCCCTCCTTGGGTTTCTGAGGTAGTAACACTACAGAAGTAGACTACCCAACCTTCCTTCTGAGGAGTGGCTCGTGGGGTTGAACTGCCATATGTTAGGGCCGCTAAATTTGCCCCTAGCTTTTCCTTGCGGAACTTCATAGTTTTAGGTTTCACATTTAAATCTTTGATCCATCAGGAGTTAGTTTTCTGCATGTGTGAGGTACAGTTCTTGTTTCATTTTTCTGCTGGTGGATATCCAATTTACCCAGCACCATTTATTTAACAGACAATCTATTCTGCGTATAATGGATTTGGGGCCTTTGCCAAAGATCAGCTGACCATAGGTTGATGGATCTCTTTCTGAGTTCTCAATTTTATTCCATTGGTCTATGTGTCTGTCATTATACCCATACCAGGCAGTTTGCCTACTGCGGCTGTACAGTAGGTTTTCAGATCTGGCACTCACTGTGAGTCCTCCAACTTTGTTTTTCTTCTTCAATAGTGCTTTGCTTATCTGAGGTCTCTTTCCTTACCATCAAGTTAGTGACTGGTTTTTCCATGTTCTTAAAGAATGTTGATGAGGCATGTATTGGGATTGCATTGAATGTGTATATTACTTTTGGTAGCATTGACATTTTTACAATGTTCAATCTTCCTATCCATGAGCATAGTATGTTCTTCCACTGATGTGGATCAAGGTTTCTTGAAGTAGTCTTTTATAGTTTTCTTTGTAAAGATCTTTTATGTCCCTGGTAAGATTTATTCCCAAGTATTTTAATAGCTATTGTAATTTGTATTGATTTCCTTATTTGTTTTTCAGCAATATCTTTGCTGGTGTAGAGGAATTCATTTGATTTGGGGATGTTGATTTTGAATCCTGCCATGATGCTAAATCTCCCAATTAATTCCAGTAAAATTTTTACTGAGCCTCTTGTGTTTTCTTGGTATAGGATCATATCATCACCAAATAGGGATAGTTTGACTTCTTCCTTACCAATTTAGATGCCTTTGATTACCTTTTCTTGTGTTATTATCTTGGCTAGGACTTCCAATCCAATGTGGAATAGAAGTGGTGATAGAAGTCATCCTTGTATGGTTCCTGTTCACAAGGGGAATGGTTTCAGTCTATCTCCATGGAGAATAATGGTGGCTGTTGGTTTTTCATATATGCCCTTTATTATGTTGAGGAATGTCCTTTCTATTCCCATTTTGCTGAGAGTTTTGATCAGGAATGGGTGTTGGTTTGATGCCTTTTCTGCATCGATTGATATGATCATATGTTGTTTTGTTTTTGTTTTTTTTTCTTTGTTTTATTTGTGTGGTGGATGACATTGATAGTTTTTCTAATGTTGAACCATCCTTGCATACCTGATATGAACCCCACTTAGTCATAATGAATTATTTTCTTGATATATTGTTGGAGTCTATTGGGTAAAATTTTGTTGAAGATTTTTGCATCTATGTTGATGAGGGATATTGGTCTGTAGTTTTTCTTTTGAGTGATGTCTTTTCCAGGTTTTGGTATCAAGGTTATACTTGCTTCATAAAATGAGTTAGGGTGAGTTCCATCATTTTGTATGTTTTGTAATAGTTTGAGTAGAATTGGTGTCAGTTCTTTGAATGTTTGGTTGAATTCTCCAGTGAAACTGTCTGGGCCAGAACTTTTTTTGTTTTTGATAATTTTTTTTTTGTGAACTATTCAATTTCCTCTTTTGTTATGGATCTGTTCGACATTTCCACATCAGTCTGTATTAATTTAGGTAAGCATGTGTTTGTAGAAATCTGTCCATTTCTTCCAGATTTTCAAATTTTTTGGAGTACAGTTCTTCATAATATCCTCATATGATCCTTTTCATTTCAGTTGGATCTGTTGTGGTGTCACCCATTTTTTTTTTTTTTCTTATTCATTATTTGTATTCTTTTCCTCTGTTAAATTTGTCAGTGGTTTGTCAATTTTGTTAATCTTTTCAAAACACCAGCTTCTAGTCTTCTTTATTTTTTCTATTGTCTTTCTGTTTTTTATTTTACTCATTTCTGCTCAAATATTTATTGTTTCCTTTCTTCTGGTGACTGTAGGCTTTTCTTGCTGTTCTCTTTCAAATTGTTGGAGATGTTGACTTAAAGTTTGATTTTGGCTCTTCCTTGTTTTTTGATGTGCACATTTGTAGCTATCAATTGGCTTCTGATCACTGCTTTTCACATTTTATTATGTTGTGTTTTCATTCTCATTTGATTCAAGGAATTTTTAAATTTCATTTTTTATTTCTTCTCTTATCCAGTCTTTTTTAAGGAAGGTTTGTTCAGTTTCCATGTGTTTTCTCTTTTTCTGTTGATCTTCCTATTGTTGATTTCTAATTTGATAGCATTGTGATCTGAGAAGAAACTTTGCAATATTTCAATGCTTTTAAATTTATTATGGCTTGCTTTATTGCCTACCATATGGTTTGCCTGGAGAATGTTCCATGTGCACTGGAAAAGAATTCATATTGTGCTGTTGTTGGATGGAGTGCACTGTAGATGTCTATAAGATCAAGTTGGTGGATTGTATTGTTTAGATCTTCTGCATCATTATTGAGTTTCTTTCTACTTGTTCTATCTTTTCACCAAACATGGTGTATTAAAGTCTCCCACTATGACTGTGGAATCATCTATTTGCCTTTTCAACTCTTTTAAAGTCTGATTTATGTATTTCAGTGTTCTTTCATTGGGTCCATAGATATTTATTATTGTTGTATCTTCTTGTTCAATTGATCCTTTAATCATTATATAATGTTCTTCCTTGTCTCATATGGTGGTTTTTGTCTTAAAGTCTATTTGATCAGAAATTAATATTACTACTCCTGTTCTTTTTTGGTTGTTATTTGCTTGATATATCTTTTTCCAAACTTTGATTTTTAGTCTATTTTTGTTTTTGTCTCTAATGTGTGTCTCTTGTAGATTGCATAGTGATGGGTTATGTTTTCTTCTCCAGTCTGCAACTCTCCATCTCTTGACTGGTGCATTTAATCCAATGACATTCAGTGTAATTATCAACAAGTTTGAATTGGTTGCTGTCAGTTTGTTATGTGATTTTTCATAATGTTCCTAGTTTCTTTGTTCCATATAATTTCTGTGCTGAGATTATTATATTAATGAATCATGTTATCATTTCCTTTGTAGCTATTGTTTTAGTATTTGCCAAATACTTGTGCTTGTCCTCTTCTTTATTATGAATTAAAGTTTTATCATTTTTCTTTCAGGTCACTTTGTGATTTATAATTTTCTCCCTGAGTTTAGAACAGTCCATTCTATCTTGCAATTCTCTTGACTTCCTCATCATTTAGTAGTTCTGTATCTATTCTATTTTTCCCTCTTTTTGGTTTGTATTTATCTTTATCTGCCAATTGATATCTCTAGTTCCCTGTTTATAATCTTGTAGGTTTATTTTACTTTGGATAATTCCATAGCTGTGTTGGTTTCTGGGTTATATCACCCATGTATTTATAGTCAGTTAATTAACATTTGCTATTATTGGTTCTCTGTTCAAAGAACTCACTATAGTATCTCTTGTAAGGTTGGTCTTGTTTTAACAAATTCTCTTAATTTCTGCTTATCTGGAAATCTCCTAAATTCACCAACATATTTGAAGGACAATTTTGCCAGATATATAATTCATGGTTGGAAATTTTTCTCTTTCAGGGTTTTTTATATACCATCCTATTGCTTTTTCACTTGCATAGTTTCTGCTGAGAAATCAGAGCTTTGACTTATTGGTTTTCCTTTGTAAGTAATTTTTCATTTTTCCCATGCTGTTTTCAGGATTCTTTCTTTGTCTTTTGTTTTGATGAGTTTGATGATTATATGTCTTGATGATATTCTTTTGGGGTCCATCCTGTTTGGGGTTCACTGGAATTCCTGAATGGATAAATTCTCATCTTTCAACGTATCAGGGAAGTTCTCTTCAAACAAATCTTGGACAATTTTCTTGGTGGTTTTATTTTTCTCTTCCTGTTCTGGGATTCCAGTTACAAGTAGCTTATTCCCTTTGATGGTATTGCACATGAATCTTAGGCTTGCTTCATTTTGTTTTGATCTTTTTTTCTGATTGATCCTTTTCCAAAGAAATATTCAGGTATTTGTCTTCAATCTCATAAATTCTGTCTTCCATTGATTCAATTCTATTCCTTTACCCTTTCAATCTGTTATCTATTTCTGAAAATTTAGTGTTAATCTTCTGGATTTCTATCTGTAGATTTTTTCATCATTTCTAATTTTTCATTTATTTTGTCATTTTGTTCTTGTATTTTCTTCTGAAATTATTCGAGGTTTTTGTCTTTTTTTCCTTAATTTTCACAGTGTTTTCCTTGATCTGTCTCTCATTCCTTTGAAGATACCTAAATAAAATTCTTTTGAATCCCTTACCAGGTAGTCCCAATGCTTCCTCTTACTCAGGGATGTCTTTTGGGTCTGTATACTGCTCCCTTGTTTCTACCACTATATCTTGCTTCTTTGTGTGGACTGTTACGGTCTATTGTCTTTGAGACATTTTGACTTTGTTGTATTTAGATCTCTGTTAACTGTTCATGAAAAGCAGTAAGGGTGTGTCAGGCTCTTCTTGGTTGTTACTTATCACTGGCCAGTTGGTGGAGAAGGAAGTGGTGGCTCTCACTCAGAAAGTGGAGCTGGAGGAGATGCAGGTGTGGTTGTGTTGTATGGACACAGTTGTTATTTTCCACTCAGTTAGACAAAAACAACAACAAAAAAAAAACATCAAAAAATTAAAAGCAAGTGGACAAAAATCACACTGCATAAGCACACAGGTACAATCACTTAAAAAAAAAGAAAGAAAGAAAAAGGAAAAGAAAAGAAAAAAAACAGTATCTGGGTAGTTGGCAATAAGAGAAAAATGGTAGAGTAGGAGAATAACAAAGAAAAAAATGGGAAAAATGCAAAAAGAAAAATAAGGAACACGGTTAACCATGAGAAATAAAAAAAAAAAAAATGGAAAAAGGAACAGGGAAGAGAGGAAAAGATGAAAACTAGAATCTGGGAAGGGAAGAATAAAGAATAATAATAAAAAATGATAATAATAATAACAATAATAAATTTAAAACAGCCAGAAACAAACAAAATCTGGGCAGGACAGGGCAGGACACCCAGGCTTCATCAGAACACAGAGACTGGGATGGAATTCCTGCCAACCCAGAATTTGGGTGTGAGTGAGGGATGTCTGCACCTTCATTCACCAAGAGGGTGTGAGGTATAAGAGTAATAAAGGGAATATCATACTTTTCCAATTGTTGGCGTCCAGGATGTCCTTGTGGTTCCCAGCAAGTGGAGCCTATTCTTAAGTCCCTGGAAACTAGGAGGATATTGTCACTTTAAATATCCAGAATGGTTGAACTGCTTGTAAACATTCAAAATGGTTGCAACCTCCAGACAGGCAAAAGTCCACAGGACAACCCATCTTCCTCTTTGCTGTTTCCCCTTTTATTCACCAGCCACCAGTTCAATCCTCCATGCAGTCCCTGAGGAGCTCTGGTAATGTAGTGCCTAAGGCATTTGACTCCTAACCAGAAGCTGGCAGTTCAAATCCACCAACCACTCCTCAGAAGGAAGGTTGGGAAATTTACTTCCATAGTGATACTGCTTCAGAAACCCAAGGAGGGATCGATATGAGTTGGATCTGACTTCATGGCTATGTGTTGCATTTTTTGCATTACTAATGTAGTCCTCGATGCAGTCCCTGGCTACCAGAACCAATTTTTAGGTTAATTCTTAGGTCCTAACACCACTCAGCACTAAGAGAGTCAGCCACAGGGATACAGGTGAGGAGAGGGAGTCCAGGCCACACCCCACAAGTGCAAGGTGGGAAGGCAGGAGAAAGGAGAGTATAAAGGCCCAGGGGACCCAGATAGAGTGAGGAGTCAGCTGCAGGGATCCAGGTAAGCAGAGGTTTGAGAGTTTTCAACAGGTAAGGGAGACAAACTTGTCTGTCAGTTTGTCCTACTGCGGTAACATGTTGCTGTGAGTCTTGACTCTGTGCCATTGGCATTTCAAACCTAGTGAGGTGCACATGGTGCATGGATATCAGCCTGGCTTACAGACTGAGACAGACTAGGAAGAAGGAAGAGGCCATCCACTTCTCAAATAATTGGCCAGGGAAAACCTTATGAATAGAAGAGAAACACTGTCTGATACATTATTGCACAACTTTATGAATAGTCCAGAAACACTGTCTAATACAGAGGAGGAGGATAAGTCACTTAGGTTGGACAGCTCTCAAAATAGGACTGGGAAAGAGCTTCATCATCAGAGCAAAACTAGCCTTGCTTGTATATATAAGGTAAAGCTTTCAAGACCTCTATTTGCTGATTTGGCACAACACAAATTGAGAAGAAACAGCTGCAGACATCCATTAATCATTGGAACATGCAATGTACGAAATATGAATCTAAGAAAATTGGAAGTTGTCAAAAATGAAATGCAACGCATAAAGTTTGATGTTTTAGGCATTAGTGAGCTGAAATGGACTGGTTTGGGCCATTTTGAATCAGACAACCATATGATTTATTATGCTGGGAATGATAGTTTGAAGAGGAATTGCATGGCATTCCTCATCACAAAGGATGTTTCAAGCTCTGTCCTGAAGTACAATGCTCAGTGACAGGATAATATCCATATGCTTACAAGGAAGACCGTTAATATGACTATTATTCATATTTATGCACCAACCACCAAAACCAAAGATAAGGAAATTGAAGATTATTATCAACTTTTATAGTCTGAAATTGACCAAACATGCAATCAGGATGTGTTATCACTGGTGACTGGAATGCAAAAGTTGGGAACAAAGAAGAATCATCAGTAGTTGGAAAATTTAGCCTTGGTGACAGAAATAATTCTGGAACTCACATGTTACAATTTTGCAAAACCAACAACTTACTCATTGCAAATACCTTTTCTCAACAACACAAATGGCAGCTGTCCATGTGGACTTCATCAGATGGAACACACAGGAATCAGATTGACAACGTCTGTGGCAAGAGGTGATGGAAAAGCTCAATATCTTCAACCAAGAAAAGGCCAGAAGCTGATTGTGGAACAAACCATAAACTGTTCATATGCAAGTTCAATATGAAGTTGAAGACAATTAAAACAACTGCATGGGAGCCAAAATATGATCTTGAATATAGCTCTCCTGAATTTAGAAACCATCTAAAGAACAGATTTGATGCATTGAACACCAATGACCAAAAACCAGAAGAATTGTGGGAAGACATGAAGAACATCATCCATGAAGAAAGCAAGAGATCACTAAAAAGACAACAAAAGAAGAGAAGACCAAAATGGATGACAGAAGAGACTCTGAAACTTGCCCTTAAGTGGAGAGTAGTTAAAGCAAATACAAGGAATGACAAGATAAAACAGCTGAACCAAAGATTTCAAAGAGCAGCTTGAGCAGACAAAGTCAATTACTATAATGAAATGTGCAAAGACCTGGAGTTAGGAAACCAAAAGGGAAGAAGATGGTCAGCATTTCTCAAGCTGAAAGAATTGAGGAAAAAATTTAAACCTCGAGTTGCAATATTGAAAGATTCTATGGGCAAAATATTGAATGATGCAGGATGCATCAAAAGAAGATGGGAGGAATACACAGAGTCACTGTATCAAAAAGAACTGGTAGATCTTCTTCCATTTCAGGAGGTGTCATATGATCTAGAACCAATGCTGCTGAAGGAGAAAGTCAAAGCTGCAATGAAGGAGTTGGCAAAGAACAAGTTTCCAGGAATTGATAGAATACCCATTGAGATATTTCAACAAACGGATGTCCCGCTGGAGGTACTCACTCGGTTATGCCAAGAGATTTGGAAGACAGCTACCTGGCCAACTGACTGGAAGAGATCCATATTTGTACCCATTCCAAAGAAAGGTGATCCTACAGAATGTGGAAATTATCGAAAAATATCATTAATATCGCACATAAGTAAGATCTTACTGAAGATAATTCAAAAACAGTCACAGCAGTATATTGACAGAGAACTTACAGAAGTGCAAGCTGGATTCAAAAGAGGACATGGAATAAGGGATATCATAGCTGTTGTAAGATGGATCTTGGCTCAAGGCCAAGAATACCACAAAGATGTTTACTTGTGTTTTATTGACTATGCAAAGGCATTTGTGTGGATAATGACAAAATGTAAATAACATTGACAATAATAGGAATGCCTGAACACTTGGTTGTACTCATGAGGAACCTGTACATTGGCCAGGAGGTTATCATTCAAATGGAACAAAGGGACACTACATAGTTTAAATCAAGAAGGGAGTGTGTCAGGGTTATTTCCTTTCCCCCTACTTATTCAATCTATAAGATGAGCAAATAATCCAAGAAGATGTACTATATGAAGAAAAAGATGGCATCAGGATTGGAGGAAGAATCATTAACAACCTGAGATATGCTGATGATACAACTTTGCTTGCTGAAAGTGAGGATGACTTGAGGCACTTACTGATGAAGATTGAAGAATACAGTCTGCAGTATGGATTACATCTCAATATAAGGAAAACAAAAATCCTCACAACTGGACCAATGAGCAACATCACAATAAATGGAGAGAAGTTTGAGGTTGTCAAAGAATTCACATTGCTTGGTTCTACAATCGATGCCAATGGAAGCAGCAGTGAAGAAATTAGAGGACATGTAACACTTGGCAGGTCGGCCGTGAAGGAACTCTTTCAAGTGCTGAAAAGCAAGGATGTCTCCTTGATGATTAAGTGTGTCTGACTGACACAAGCCATGACATTTCCAATCGCCTCATATGCATGTGAGAGCTGTAAAATGAATAAGGAAGACCAAAGAAGAATTGATGCTTTTGAGTTGTGTGCTAGCGAAGAATGCTGCAGGTACCAGACTGCTAAAAGAACTAACAGATCTGCCCTGGAGGATGTGCAGCCGAGATGCTCCTTTGAAGCAAGAATGGCCAGATTTCCTCTCACCTACTTTGGTCATGTTGTCAGAAGTGACCATTCCCTGGAGAAGAATGTCATGCTTGGTAAGGTAGAGGGTTGATGAAAGAGGGGAAGGCCTTCAGTGAGATGGATTGACACAGTGGCTGTGACAATGAGCTCAAGTATAGCAAGGATCATGGAGCTGGCGTGAGATCGGGCGGTATTTTGTTCTGCTGTGCACGGGGTCGCTATGAGTTGAAGATGACTGGATGGCACCTAACAACAACAACAACTAACACCACTTGGAAATAATATCCAAGCTGTCTGTGCCATCAGGATCTCTGCTAGCCCGTAGTTCAGTATGTCTCCTTTTTTGTTGTTTTCATGCAAATTTTTCTGCTAGTTGGAGTTTAGTCCACTTCTATATCTTTCCCTTCAAAGCTCAGGGCTACAGGATTATCTTCTGTATCTGTGTTAATCGGTTCCCCTTTTCTTTGTTGAAGAGGGTCTGTGCAGTCTTTCTACCTACTCCACCATGTTATTGGAACCTGAGTATTTAATTCTTATACAGAAACAATGATATGTATAATGACCAACAAGGAACATCATGGTAAGTGGAGGAAAGATTGAAGTTGTAAAAGATTCCGTATTATTGGTTCTTCAGTCAATACCAATGGAGGCAGCAGTCAAGAAATCAGATGACTTATGCTGGTAGGTAAATTGGCTGCAAAAGTCCACTTTAAAGTGCTGAAGAGCAAAGATGTCTTTTTGAAGACTAAGGTGTGACTAACCCAACCCATGGTGTTTTCAGTTGCCTCATATACATGTGAAAGCTGGACAATGAATAAGGAAGACTGAAGAAGAGGTGATGCTTTTGAGTTGTGGTGTTGGTGAAAATACAGACAGTACCATGCAATGCCAGAAGAATGAACAGCTCTGTCCTGGAAGAAGTGCAGCTGGAGTGCTCCTGAGAAGCAAGAATGGCCAGACATAGTCTCACTTATTTTGGTCATGTCAGAAGGGACCATTCCCTGGAGCAGGATATCATGCTTGGTAAAGTGGTAGGTCAGCAAAAAAGGGGAAGGCCCTCAAGGAGATGGATTTGACACAATGGCTGCAATAATGGTCTCATGTTTAGCAAGGATTGTGGGGTTTGTGCAGGATTGGACAGTGTTTCATTCTGTTGTACATAGGGTTGTTTTGAATTGGAGCCAACTCAATGGCACCTAAAAACAACAACAACATGATGACAAGCATCTAATACTAGTATGATGGCTAACATTTATTGACCATTTATATAGTGAAAATCTATACACTTTTTAATGTATTTTGATATCCTTAAAAGCTCTGTGATGATAGTTCTATTATTTTCCTCATTTTGCTGCTGAAAAGAAAACAAATAGAGCTTCAGAGGATTTAATAATAGAAATCAAACAATAATTAAGTAGCTGAGCTGTGGCTTCAACTGATGTCCAAAATTACTGCCCTATACTACTATCTAAGTAATGTAATTTAGAGAAAATGAGCAAAATACTCCAAGTTTACATGTTGTTATTCCTAATTTTCAGATTGTCTAACTTTGAAATTCCATCATCAATAAAATTTGGACAAAGCAACAATTAAAGGAAAATAGTATTATTTATTTAGCAAAACATGTCATAATTTCACTAATACAGCTTACTATTGATTGCAGGTAGTAGAGGGAACAAGGTCAATTCTTAAAATCTGATATATCTTCCATGTCTCAAAGGGCAAAAACAAAACAACTTCTGTCTGGTTACAATTTCAGTATGATATGGCAACATGACTTTACAGGTTTTGAATAAAATGTTGTAATAATTTACATAAAACAAGTAATGTAATAACACTTTGACAATTAAACAGGCATAATATTTTATTATCATAAAATTTAACTAGAGTTTTCCCCTTTATTTTCTTTCACTGAATACTGCTTGTAATTTAAAGGATGAGTGTGCAGATTTTGCATCTACTCTTTGTGTAAAGGACACCGAGGATTACATAAACTTCCTATGTAATATAAATAATAATTTAAAATCAGTGCACTAGCAGCAGTGAACCAATAGTTGCTAGGAGGCTTTTTCCCCCTGAGGCAGTGGTGAAACTAAATAATGCCACCAATTTTTGATCTATAGATTCTAATCATAACTCCAAAGGGAAAAGTTATTTTTATATTCTTATACATATCCATTTTCTATATTTATTTTGGAGCAGAGTAAACATACAGTGAAATATAGTTCCTTATTCTACATTTTATATATCACATTTCTTATGGATAAGGATTACTTTTCCAGCAATATTCCATTTTGCAGCCTGTTCAGGAATTATGTATCAGGTACTGTAATTAGAAAAGACAACATGATTGAAAGAGAAAGTATCTCTTTCAAGTGATTTTTACAGAGATGTTATTGTGACTTTATTTTTTCTAATTTTCTTAAAGAGGTATAATTTTTGTTTTTTTGTTGTTATGTGCCGTTGAGTTGGCCCCGACTCATAGTGACCCCTCCTTGGGTTTCTGAGGCGGTATCACTAAGGAAGTAGAGAATATGTATATATGAAAAATAAATAAATAAAATAATATAAAATATCAAATATGCATGGCCAAATAATTGAAATTAAGTATATCACAAAGTTATAGTTTGATGTATATGGAAATAAATTTGTAATTTTTATTATTAATAACACTGCTTTGTCAGTTTGTCCCACTGTGGTGGCTTTCATATTGCTATAGTACTAGAAGCTACGTAACTGCTATTTCAAATACCAGCTGGGTCACCCATCATGGATAGGATACAGTGGAACTTCCACTAAAGCTAAACAGATTTTAAAGGAAGAGACAGTCCACTTTTAGAAAAAAAAAAAAAAAGCCAATGAAAACCTTATGAATAACCATGAAACACTGTCAGATGTAGTGCTGAAAGATGGGGCCCTCAAGTTGGAAGGAACTCAAAATAGGACTGGAGAAGAGCTGCTTTCTCAAAAGTAGAGGTGACCTTAACGGCATGGGTAGAGTAAAGCTTTTGGACCCTTCATTTGCTGATGTGGCACAACTCCAAATGAGAAATGGCTAAAACCATCCATTAATTATTGGAAGGTTCAATCTATGTACAGAGTATGAATTTAGGAGTATTTGTTGTTGTTATTAGGTGTCTTTGACTCAACTACAATTCAGAGAAACTCTATGTAAAACATAGAAAAACACTGCCTTGTCCTGTGCCAGCTTCACAATCCTTGCTATACCTGAGCCCGTCATTGAACCCACTGTGTCCATCTATCTCATTGAGGGCCTTCCCCTTTTCCACTCACCTCCAGTTTCCCAAACATGATATGCTTCTCCAGGGAATGGTCCCTTCTGACAACATGACCAAAGTAGGTGAGACAAAACCTGGCCATTCTTGCTTCCAGGGAGCATTCTGACTGCATTACTTCCAGGAATGATTTGTTAGTCCTTCTGGCAATGCATGGTACTGTCAATATTCTTCACCAACACCACAACTCAAAAGCATGAACTCTTCAGTATTCCTTATATATTGTCCATCTTTCACATGCATATGACCAAAAAACCAAACTCACTGCCATTGAGTCATTTCCGACTCATAGCCACCCATCCTTGGATTTCTGAGGCAGTATCTCTGTGGAAGTATATTGCCCAATCTTCCTTCCAAGGAATGGCTTGTGGTTTTGAAATTCCAGAGTTCTGGTTAGCAGTGAAATACCTTAGGCACTATGCCACCAGAGCTCAAAAACACTTTGGCTTGGGGTTAGGGGCACCTTAGTCTTCAAAGAGCCTTCTTTGCTCTTCAACACTTGAAAGAGGTCTTTTTAAGCAGATTTGCCTAGTGCAGTATGTCACCTGATTTCTTGACTGCTGCTTCCATTGGTGTTGATTATAGAACCAAGTAATATGAAATCATTGAAAAATTCAATCTTTTCTCCACTTATAGTGATGCTGCTTATTGATCCAGTTGTGAGAATTTTTGTTTTCTTTATGTTGAGGTATAATCCATACTGCAGACTGTAGTCATTAACCTTCATCAGTAAGTGCTTCAAGTTATCCTCACTTTCAGCAAGCAAAGCTGTGTTGTCTGTGTATTACGGTTTTTAATGAGTCTTTTTCCAGTCCTGATGCTGTGTTCTTCTTCATATAGTCCAGGTTATTGGCTTATTTGCTCAGCATATAGATTGAATAAGTATGGTGAAAGGGTACAATCTTGATGCACTCCTTTCCTAATTTTAAACCATGCAGTATCCCCTTGTTCTATTTGAATGACAGCCTCCTGGTCTATGTACAGGTTCCTAATAAGCAAAATTAACTGTTCTGGAATTTCCATTCTTCTCAATGTTTTCCATAATTTGTTATGATCCACACAATCAAAGGCCTTTGCATAATCCATAAAACACAAGTAAACATCTCTCTGGTATTCTTTGCTTTCAGCCAAGATCTGTCTGACATCAGCACCAATATCCCTTGTTCTACATTCTCTTCTGAATCCAGCTAGAATTGCTGAAGTTCTCCATCAATATATTGCTGCAATTGTTTTTAAATTATCTTGAGCAAAATTTTACTTGTATGTAATATTAATGATATTGTTTGACAATTTCCACATTCTGTGGCATCACCTTTCTTTCAAATGGGCACAAATATGGATTTCTTTCAGTCAGTTGGCCAGGTAGCTCCCTTCCAAATTTCTTGGCATACATGAGTAAGTACCTGCAGCTCAGCATCCATTTGTTGAAACATCTCAGTGAGTATCCCATCAATTACTGGAGCCTTGTTTTTTGTCAATTTATTCAGTGCAGTTTTGACATTTTCCTTCAATATCATCAGTTCTTGATCATACGTCACCTCCTGAAATAGATGAAGGTAGAACAATTCTTTTTGGTACAGTGACTGTGTGTATTCTTTTCATCTTCTTTTGATGTATCCTGCTTCAATCAGTATTTTGCCCATAGAATTTTTCAATATTGCAACTCGAGTGCTGAATATTTTCTTCAGTTCTTTCAGCTTTGAGAAGTGCCAAATGTGTTCTTCCCTTTTGGTTTCCTAATTCCAGGTCTTTGCACATCTCATTATAATAATTAACTTTGTCTTCCCAAACTGCTTTATTCCATCCATGTTATTAAGATAGCCTCTACTTTGTGTAGGCAGCTTTTCCCAGTCATATTTCGAGTGCCTTCCTATACTAAGGGTGCATCTTCTGGCACTATATTGCACAAAGTTTCAGGGCTATACATAAAGTTTTCCAGTATTATATCAGATAGTGTCAGCCCCAGAGTTATAGGTGAGGAGAGACAATGCAGGGATGCCCAGAGCAGCAGGCCGGAAGAGCAGGAGAAAGAGGATTAAAAGCCTTGAACCTGGACAGAAGAGCAGTCAGCCCCAGGGATAAAGATGAGGAGAGACAACTCAGGGACACCCAAAGAAGCAGGCCAGAAGAGCAGGAGAAAGGGGATTAAAAGCCAGGAAGCCAGACAGAGGAACAGTCAGCTACAGGGACCCAGGTGGGGTGATACGAGAGGTCTCCAACAGCAGGACAAACTTGTCTGTCTGTTT
>NW_006922024.1:2044851-2049000 GCF_000298275.1 Orycteropus afer afer | reverse complement strand
ATGTCATGCTTGGTAGGGTGGAAGGTCAGCAAAAGAGGGGGAGACCTTCAACGAGATGGATTGACACGGTGGCTGCAATGATGGGCTCAAGTATAGCAGGGATTGTGGGGCTGGCGTGGGATCGGGCAGTGTTTTGTTCTGCTGTGCATGGGATCACTATGAGTCGGAAACGACTTGACGGCACTTAACAACAACATAATCAGACAGTGTTTCACTCCTATTCATAATGTTTTCACTGGTCAATTTTTTTTGTAAAGTGAATGGATCCCTTCCTTTTTACTAGTCTGTCTTAGTCGGGAAACTCTGATGAAACATTTCCACCATGAGTGACCCTGTTGGTATTTTAAATGCCAGTGGCATAGTCTCAAGTCTCACAGCAACATGTATGCCACCACAGTACAACAAATTGACAGATGCATTGTGGAATATTGAAGATTTAAAAAGAAAATAGAATACAAAATGATCGGTATCTTAGGCATTAGTGAACTGGAATGGACTGGTATTGGTTATTCTGTATCAGATAATCTTGTGGTCTGCTATGTCAATAATGACAAATTGAAGAGGAATGGTGAGATATTCATTGTCAAAAAGAACTTTACAAGATCTACCCTGAGGTACAATGCTGTCAGTGAGAAGGTAATATCCATATGCCTGTAAGGGACACCAGTTAATCCTATTATTATTCAAATTTACACATCAGTCATAAAAACAAAGATAAAGAGATTGAAGATTTTTCCAACTTTTGCAATGTGAAGTTGACTAAATATGCAACCGAGATTCAATGATTATTACTAATGATTGGAATGCAAAAATTCAAAACAACAAAGTATCTGTAGGTGAAAATATGGCGTTGGTGACAGAAACACTACCAGAGATCACATGGCATAATTTCACAAGATTAGTCACTTATTGACTTCAAATACATATTTCAATGATATAAATTGTGACAAAAATATAAACTTTGTCAGACTGAATAAACAGGATTCCAATCAATTACATCCATAAAGAGATAATGTAAAAGCTCAATATCATCAGTTAGCCAGCAGACAACAGTGGAACAGACCTTCAGTTGCTAATATGCAATTTCATGTTGAAGCTGAAAAAAATTAAAGTATCTCTGAGGGCCAAAATACAACCTTGAGTATGTCTCACCTAAATTTAAAAGCCATCTGAAGAATAAATTTAAAAGCCATCTGAAGAATAGCTTTGATATATTGACATATTTGACATATTGAACACCAATCACCAAACAAATTGTGAGGTGACATCAAGAATATCATGTGTGAAAAAAGCAAATATCATTAAAAAAAAAACAGAAAAGATCAAAATGGATGTAAGAAAAGAATCTGAAACTTAATCCTGGATGGAGTGTAGTTGATTGAATGGAAGAAATGATGAAGTAAAATATCTGAACAGAATATTTCAAAATATAATGCAAGAATACAAAGTAAAGTATTATAATAATGAAATGTTAAAGGACCTGGGTGTGAAAATCAAATGGAAAAAACATACTCAGCATTCCTCAAACTGAAAATAGTTAAGAAAAAAATTTCAAGCAATATTGCAATATTGAAGAATTCTATGAGCAAAATATTGACTGAAAAAGGAACCATCAAAGAAGTTGGGCAGAATACACAAAGTCACTATATCAAAAATTACAGTTAACATTCAACCATTTCAAGAGATAATATACGATCAAGCACTGATCATGTTGAAGGAGGAAGTCCAACCTGCTCAGAAGGAATTGATGAAAAATCAGAATCCAGGAATTGATGGGATTCCCATAGACATGTTTCAACAAAGGGATGCAGCACTGGAAGGTTTCACTCATTTGTGCTGAGAAATTTGGAAGACAGCTACCTGGCCAACTGACTGGAAGTTATCCATATTTGTGCATGTTCCAAAGAAAGGTGATTCAATAGAATGTGGAAATTATTGAAAAATATTATTAATAACATATATAAGTAAAATTTTGCTGAATATAATTCAAAAATGGTTGCAGCAGTGCATCGACATAGGAGTATGAGAAATTCAAGGTGGATTCAGAAAAGAATGTGGAACAATGGATATAATTGTTGGTATCAGATGGATCTTGGCTGAAAGCAAAAAATATCAGAAAGATATTTACCTGTGTTTTATTAACTATGCAAATTAATTTGACTGTGTCAACTATAAGAAATTATGGATAGCATTGCAAAGAACACTTATTTGTGCTCATGTAAAATTGTACATAGACCAAGAGGAGGCTATTCAAACCTAACAAGGGGATACTGCATGGTTTAAATCAGGAAAGTTGTGCATCAGGGCTGCATCCTTTCATCACACTTATTCTATTTGTATGCTGAGGAAATAATCAGAGAAGCTGAACTATATAATTAACAGGGCATTAGAATTGGAGGAGGACCCCTTAACAACCTGCAGTACACAGATGAAACAACCTTACTTGCTGAAAGTGAAGATGACTTGATGCACTTAGTGATGAAGATCAAAGATCAAAGCCCTCAGTGTGGGTTACACCTCAACATCAAGAAAATAACAATCTTCACAGCTGGACCAATAAGCAACATCATGATAAATGAAGAAAAGATTGAAGTTGTCAAGGATTTCATTTTACTTGGATCCACAATCAATATCCATGGAAGCAGTAATCAAGAAATTAAATGATGTATTGGACTGGGCAAAATGGCTGCAAAAGACCACTTTAAAGTGTTAAAGAGCAAATACGTCACTTTGAAGAGTAAGGTGCACCTGACTGAAGTCCTGGTGTTTTCAGTAGCCTCATATGCATGTGAAAGGAAGACCAAAGAAGAATTGATACATTTGAATTGTGGTGTTTGCAAAGAATATTAAAGGTACCATGGACTGTTGTATTAGAGCTTAAATGCTAAAGCACTTGCTTTGTCGAAGGCTATGGTCACCATTGGGAGTCCTAACTCCATTTTGAGGCTTGACATAAGTTTCAGATGCCAATTGGGTTCTTTCTGACCACTAAACTAACATTGTGGCTATGAATAAATAAGTTCCAGGACAAACCTAGGGACAGGCAGTTTGCCTTCAGGAAGAGTATGCTTAAAAGATTATAGGCTCACAAAGAACTAGGAAACTTGCCTGAAAGTGTTGTTTTCTAATTAAATTAAGGTTGGGATCTTAGTACAGTTTGGTAGCCACCTTGTGGCTAGTACTCAGGCTGCATGGTCATGAGTCACAGCCTATGCAGACTGCCACCTAGACAAGAAGTCAAGGCCTAGAACCAAACCTGCAACCCTTTTCTATCTCAATTAGGTACACATCTCAATCATGGTCTTGTCCCTGCTTCTGTAGTCCCACCTGCAACAGTGAAAAATTTACCTACAACCAATCAAGATTTTATGAGGATTTCTTAAAAAAAAAAAAAAAAAAATGTAATTAGCCACTTAACCATGACTCAACTTGCCATTCAGCTTTCTTATACTGATGGTTTCCCTCATCCAGGATAATTTTGTTTTGTTTTGTTTTTTTTGTCTTTGTCCTGTTCAAGCCTGAATAACAGTATCTCTAATGAACATATTTGAATCTGTGTTCTCTTTTCCTCTGGTACACTGTAAGAAGAATGAACACATTTGTCTTGGAAGAAGTACAGCCAGCATGCTCCTTAGAGGTGAGAATGGCCAGACTTCATCTCACATACTCTGATCATGTTGTCAGAAAGGACTAGTGCCTGAAGAAGGATATAATGGTTGGCAAAGTAGATGGTCAGTTAAAAAGAGGAAGTCCCTCAATGAGATGGATTAACACAGTGGGCTCAAGCGTAGCAATGACTGTGAGGATGTTGCAGGACTGGTAGTGTTTTGTTCTGTTGTACATGAAGTTAGTAGGAGTCAAAACTGATCCAACAGCACCCAACAATAACATCAAAGCTACCTCAAAATCTGAGAGATATTGATAATTTTAAGTGGTTAAGAATAGGAAAAAGATAATTGATTACAGGGACATTTCTGATGTAGAGTCGACAAAACATGTTACGAAGAGGGCAGGGCAAGATGGCGGACTAGGCAGAAGGATTGCACAGACCTTCTTCAACAAAGAAAAGGGAAACCAATTAACACAGACACAGAAGATAATCTTGGACCCCTGAGCCTTGAAGGAAAGGATGCAGAATTGGACTAAACC
>NW_006922024.1:2029547-2038401 GCF_000298275.1 Orycteropus afer afer | reverse complement strand
TTAAAAAAAAAAAAACATGTTACAAAGAATGACAGTTGGGATGTAGACCAATTTTAACCTCAAGCTACTTAGTATTCATTCCAATTAGTCAGTTAGGGAAAGTGAAAAAATAACTTCTGGATGTGGAAAAAAAAATTCAGTTCTGGATTTTATTAGTTTACTTTAACTTTTGGTCATTTTCACAGGAATATCAGGTAAATATTTCATAATGTAAGTGTGACACTCAAGAACAAAGGATTTTCAAGAAGGCCATTGTCAAAAATGCCAAACGTTCCCAAGTATAGATTGAATATGGACTAGAAATAAAGCAATAGACATAAATGAAGAGTATATTGATGATTTTAGAGGAAAAAATACAGAAAACAGGGCTGATAGTGTTTGAAAACCTCTTGTTTATGTATACACGATATAGACAGTAAAGGCAGAACGATATCCCACAGACGGGGAGATGAGAGGAGTTAAGTAATGAGATCAAATACAGTAACCAGGACATAACCCAAAGGGATAAACAAAGAAATAAGAAAGTTAAGTCTTAGTGGTGAACTTTGATTTTGCAAATGTAGTCAATATCTATTGTTTTTCAATTACTAGATTTGTAGAAATGTGTTATTTGTGAACTATGGGAGTAGATTTTGCTCTATGCTTTAGGAAAGTAATAACAGTTTATAAACAAAAAATTTCTTTGGAAAAGAAAATTAACCAGGAATAAATAGGTTTTTCCCACAGCATAATAAAAACTCATCTGAGTGTGTTGTTGTTAGGTGCTATAGAGTTGTTTCTGACCACTTATGTACTTTATGCACAACAGAACAAAATACTGCCTAGTCCTGTGTCATCCTCATGATCTTTGCTATACCTGACACCATTGTGGTAGCCACTGTGTCAATCGATCTTGTTGAGGACTTCCCCTTTTTCATTGACCCTCCACTTTACCAAACATACCTGTCTCCAGAGAATGGTTCCTTCTGACAACATGAATGACCAAACTAGGTGAGAAAAAGTCTGGCCACTGTAGAAACCTCTCAATGAGTATTCCGTCCGTTCCTGGAGCCTTGTTTTTCACCACTTCCTTCAGTGCAGCCTTGACTTATTCCTTCGGTACCATTGGTTCCTGATCATATACAACCTCCTGAAATGGAAGAACATCAACCAATTCTTTTTGGTATAGTGACTCTGTGTATTCCTTCCATCTTCTTTTGATGTTTCCTGCATCACGCAATATACTGCCCATAGAATCTATCAATATTGCAACTTGAGACTTAAATTTTTCCTTCAGTTGTTTCAGCCAGAGAAATGCTGAGTGTGGTCTTCTTTTTTGATTTCCTAACTCCAGCTTTTTGCACATTTCATTACAATAATTGGCTTTGTCTCCTCAAGCTGTTCTTCGAAACCTTCTGTTCAGCTCATTTATCTTGTCATTTCTTCCAGTTGCTTTAGCTATTCTCCACTCAAGGGAAAGTTTCAGAGTCTCTTTTGACATCCATTTTGGTCTTTTCTTCCTTTCTTATATTTTAAATGACCATTTGCTTTCTTCATGCATGATGTTCTTGATCTCATCCCACAATTCCTCTAGTTTTTGGTCATTGGTGTTCAATGCATCAAATCTATTCTTTAGATGGATGGCATCTAAATTCTGGAGTGATAAAATAAAGGTCATATTTTTGCTCTCTTAGACTTCTTTAATTGTCTTCAACTTCAACTTCAACTTGTGGATGAGCAGTTGATAGTCTTTTCTACAATCAATCTTGCTTTGGCTGAAGATATTGAGTTTCTCCATTGCCTCTTGCCACAGATGTAGTCAATCTGATTTTGGTGTACTCCATCTGCTGAAGTCCATGTGTATAGTCATCATTTGTGGTGTTGAAAAAGGTATTTGCAATGAATAAGTCATTGGTCTTGCACAATTGAGTCATGCTATCCACAACATTATTTTCCAACTACTGGTGATACTTCTTTGTTTCCAACTTTTGCATTCTAATCACCAGTGATAAGCAACACATCTTGATTGTGTATTCAGTCAATTTCATACTGCAGAAGTTGGTAAAAATCTTTAATCTTTAATTTCCTCATCTTTGGCTTTGGTGGTTAATGCATATATTTGAATAATAGTAGTATTAACTGGTCTTCCTTGCAGGTGTATGGATATTTCCCTATCACTGACAGCATTGTACTTTAAGACAGATCTTGAAACATTCTTTGTAATGATGAATGCCACGCCTTTCCCCTTCAATTTGCCATTCTTGTTACAGTAGATCATATGATTGTGTGATTCAATATGCCCAAAACCAGTCCTTTCAGCTTACTGATGCCTAGAATATCAATGTTTGTGTTCCATTTCATTTTTGACAACTTCCAAATTTCATAGATTCATACTTCATACATTTCATGTTCCAATTACTAATGGATGTTGGCAGCTGTTTCTTCTCACATTGAGTCATGCCACATCAGCAAACAGAGTTCCTGAAAGCTTTACTCCATCTATATCATTAAGGTCGTTTCTACTCTGAGTAGGCAACCCTGGTCCACAGTCATATTTTGGGTGTGTTCTGAGCTGAGGGGCTTATCTTCCAGCACTCTATTGGATAATGTTTCAAGGCTATTCATGAACTTTTCCAGTAATATATCAGACAATATTTCACTGCTATTCACTAGGTTTTTCATTGAATCTATGGGAAATTTATGATTTATATAATCAGATGAGTGTACAAATCATAAATTTCCCATAGATTTAATCTTGTTGTATAATTTTATCCAGTACATTGCCAAGAAGGAAGAGCTGTGGGATAAAACATTCATTATGTTGATCCAAAGTCACCAGACAAATTAACATTGGTCTGAAAAAGTGGATGGTAAGAAGATAGCTATTATAATGATTGTATACAGTAAAGAATGGATTCTTAAACAGCAGGAAAAGTGCCAAAATAATTGAGATCATAACAAATTTAAAGAGTACTCCATTCATTAAAAAAAGAAAAAGAAAAAAAACAAAGAAAAGTAGAAATAAAAGATGAAGCATTTAGGAAAAAAAAAAGACAAAAAAATTTTACCATGAATACCAATATCATCTACATAAGATTCTATAAGTACCATTTTACTACACTTACTCCACATCTGTTTATCTAGCCATCTTGCTACCCACCCAGTAGTTTGTCTCACTTTATTTCTTGCATTTCAGAGTAAATTGTAGATAGAATCTATTTTGCTATATATAATGCAGGTTCCATATCTTGAAATTATCATATATTATCCTTGTTTTTGTATGTATCAACAATCTGCATTGTTTTATATTCAATATTCTCAATAGATGCAGAAA
The DNA here is from genome assembly GCF_000298275.1 of Orycteropus afer afer. Lineage (NCBI taxonomy): Eukaryota > Metazoa > Chordata > Mammalia > Tubulidentata > Orycteropodidae > Orycteropus > Orycteropus afer. Next base: position 2,035,088 of record NW_006922024.1, on the reverse strand, counting down.
AAGTATTTGACAAAAGTCAATGCCAACCCTAAGAAGAAACAGTATCTTAAAATAAAAATCTAAAAGCAAATATTTCTGCATATGATGCCAAAAACCCAAACCCACTGCCAATGGGTCAATTGTAACTCACAGAAGCCCCATTGGGTTCCAAGGCTATAAATCTTTGCAGAAGTAGATTGGTGGTTTTGAACTGCTGACCTTCTGTTTAGCAAAAAGCTTATCCACTGCACCACCAGAGCTTCCTGTGTGTGGTTGTTGTTGTTGTTATATGCCATCAAGTCGGACCCAACTCATAGTGACCCCTTCTTGGGTTTCCGAGGCAGTATCACTACGGAAGTAGATTGCCCCATCTTCCTTCCACCTGTGTGTGGTAAAGGGCATAAAAAAAAAAATCATATGGCAAATATACTATTTAAATAATAAAATATATAAATATAGTATTTAAATATTAAAAAAAATTCCTCCTGAGGTCAAGAAAAAACAAAAGTACATTAGCTTAATAAATTAATCAATTAATTAATTTAGTGAAGTCTTTGGACTCATGATCAAATTAAAATATTAATTTTCTTCCATCCATCAACAAGACAAATCATAAATATAAATAAAAATTATTATTTACAATTAAATCAGAAATTATAGAGAAGATAGAAATAATTCTAAGATATAATCAGAAACTCATTTTCTACAAAAAAAATCATTGAGAGTAATAAAAGAAATGTTAAATAATTTGATACTTTATTTTTATGAATTGGTATGCTCAGTCTCTTAAGATATTATTTTTACTCAAATCAATAAATGGATTCATTATAAAAACAGACACAATCCCAGTAGTATCTGAGTACATGTATGTGTGTGTGAAAATTTACAAATTGATTCTAACATTGATGGACAAATGCAAAGGGATAACAGCAGTCAAAGTAGAAGGACTCACACTGTGAGATGTCATGACTTAATATAAATTTATACTAATTGAAACAGCTTGGTTAATTAAGACAGTACTATTTGAGTACAATGATTGACAAATAATTTAATAGAAGTGAATAATCCCAAAGCAACCTTGCAATCAAATGGACCCATTAATTATGACAAAGAGGGCACTGAAGACTAATAAATAACCCTGGTTCAATTTTATGTTAAGGACAGCAACAGTAACACAAAAAAAGAAACTTAACTCTGATTTGCATCATGCACAAATATCTGTTCGATGTTGAGAGTAAATTTAAAATCACAAAATGACACCATACAGTTGAAGCAGATAATTAAGTAGAAAAATATCCATAAACTTGAAATATGGTAATATTACTTGAAAAGGACAAAAGTGCCAATCAAAAAGAAATTATATAACAGTTAAATAAGGAATTTTTTTTAATCAAAAATTATAGTATGTGAAATGCCAGACACAGAGTTTTAGAATACATTTGCAATATATTAAATTATCAGAAAGCTAGCCCTAAGATTAAACACTGAAATTCTCTGTGAATATAAGAAAAAGATACACAAGTCAATTAAAAAAGGAGGTACAAACATTGCATAGGCACTTCACCAAATGAGATTTCTGAGTATTCCATGATTTTAGGTGGCATCAAGTTAGTTTCAACTCATTGAGACAGCAGAGCAAAACACTGCCCAGTCCTTCAATATCCTTACAATTCTTGCTATGTTTGAGTCCATTGTTGCAAAGATTGTGTCAATCTATCTCCTTGAGGGTCTTCCTCTAGTCTATCATGTACAATGTCCTTCTCAGCGATTGACCTCTCCTGATAACATGTCCAGAGTAGTAAAACACAATCCTCTCACTATTCTTCCTTCTAAGGAACATTGTAGCTGTACTTCTTCCAAACATATTCATTCTTCCAGCAGTCCATGGCATATTTTGTATTCTTTGCAATCACCATAGCTCAAAGGCATTCATTTTTTTCCAGTCTTATTCTTTGTCCAGCTTTCAAATTAACTTGAGGCAATTAAAAATTTCATGGCTTAGATCAGGCACACCTTAGTCCCCAAATGACATCTTTCCTTTTTTTTTTTTAACGTTTTAAAGTGGTCAAAAGATCTTTGCAGTAGATTTGCCCAATTAACTATATCATTCGAATATTTTTTTCCATGGGCATTGATTGTGAATCTAAATAAAATGAAATTCTGGACAACTTCAATCTTTTCTCTGTTTATCATGATGTTGCTTATTTGTCCAGTTGTAAAGATTTTTGTTTCCTTCCTGTTAAGGTTTAATTCATAGTGAAGGCTGTAGACTTTCATCTCCATCAGTAGTGTTTCACGGACTCTTTGCTTTCAGCAAGCAAGGTTGGTGGCATCTGCATATCAAAAATTGTTAGAGTCTCCCTTTAATTGTGATGCTGCCTTCTTCTACGCACAGACCACCTTCTCAAGTTAGTTGCTCAGTATACAGATTGTAGGGATGGCACCAGACCTGGCAGTGTTTCATTGTACATAGGGTATCTATGAGTTATAGTCAACTAAACAGCATCTAACAATAACTACAACAACATACAGATTGAATAATTATCATGAAAAGAAAGAATACTGACATACAACTTAATTATTTTAAACCGTGAAGAATACCCTTGTTCTATTCAAACAACTGCCTCTTGGTATATGTACAGATTCTGCATGAGTACAATTAAACAATTTGGAATTCCCATTCTTTGTAATGTTATGGATAATTTGTCATGATCCACACAGTCAAATATATTTGCATAGTCAATAAAACACAAGTAATTATCTTTCTGGTATTCTCTGTTTCCAGACAAAAGCCATCTGAAATAAGCAATGATATCCATCATTACACATCCTCTTCTGAATCTGGCTTGAATTTCTGGCACTTCTTTGTTGATGTACTGGTGCAATCATTTTTGAATAATTTTCATCAAAATTTTACTTGCATATGATATATTGTTCGATAATTTCCTCATTCTATTCAATCACCTTCCATTGGAATGGACATAAATATGGATCTCTTCCAGTGAGTTGGCCAGGTAGCTGTCTTCCAAATTTCTCGGCTTATATTTAGTAATGACAATAGATTGATTACCATGATAGGCCACAAAAATTTGGATCACTAGAGTATTTTCTCTGAGTGGTGGTTTTATTATAGTGCTCTTTATTGAGACAGTTCATTTAATTCATAGAGAATTTTGATTTTGCATTTACCTTTATGAGTGCATATCTATGCGTATCCCATACGCATGTAAGTGCTCATATGCACTTTTCAATTTATAACAAACATTTATGGCACACTTAAAATATTTTCTGTTTGTAAAATTAAGTAGTTGCAATTTCAGCTATTGAGTAGTGAATGGAAAATCAATAGTTTTAATAACAAAGGGGCTATTATCAATATTTAAAACAACTCATAATTCACTGAATACACTGTAAATAATCACTTGAAAATTTCATGTTTTATAATTTTATTTTCTTAGCTTCATATTTTCCTTTTTCCAGAACAGAAAACCAGAATTTTCCTTGAATTTGATCATGTTTTTTAAATTGTTATCAAAATCAAATCCATTAATATAGAGTGATTTCACATATTTCCTAACATTTTTATTCTCTAACACATGAGTAAAAAGGTCAGCTTGCAGCTCTATTTAAAAAAAAAAAAAAAAAGCTCATTGCTGTGGAGTCAGATCCGACTCATAGCGACCCCTCCTTGGGTTTCCAAGGCAGTATCTCTAAGGAATTAGACAGGAATTTATAATTTCAATATGTTAGCTAAGGGAAAATAAAGTTCATTGAACATGATCTACTAAATCTACCATGGGTTTCCAAGGGAGTATCATGACGGAAGTAAATTGCCAATCTTCCTTCCAAGGATTGGCTGGTTGGTTTGAACCTCAAACCTTCTGGTTAGCAGTCAAATACCTTAGGCACTATGCCACCAGTGCTCCTTATTAAGGGAAGAGGATGTGGAATATCAAAATGTATTGAACATAGTTATGTAATTAATACATGGAAGATTCTAAACTTGGATTTTTGATTGTGAGTCCAAAACACTGTTCCTTGAAATTGCTGCCATTTGTTTAGAATAAGGAGTGATAAATTTGTAGCTAATGAGTTATAATTCTTCTCTCAACCAGACACAAGAGATAATGAAGATAAGCCACATGTTCTTGTATAATATTCTTGTGTCAACTCAAGTATTCTCTTGGGACATTAGGTGTTTACCTAATCTATTCTTAGGCTTGCTCTTTTTTGTGGCTGAGACATGATGTTCACTGCTCATAAGTTTTGATAAAGAGATGTCCTTTGTCTCTTAGAGTAAACTTGAAGACCAGCATCTTTTTTCTAAGAGTCCTAGTGGTGCAGGTTTAGTACTTGGCTGTTAACTCACCCACCATCATTCTGCAGTAGAAAGATACAGCAGTCTGCTTCCTTAAAGATGTACAGCCTTGGAAACCCTACAAGGCTGTTCTGCTCTCTTCTATAGAGTCACTATGAGTTAGAATTCAACTTGACTGTAACAGGTCTGTTGTTTTGTTTATAACTTCTCCCCACATTTCTCCACAGGGAGTTATTCAGCCCAGAGAAGATCTCTCAGTCAAAGTAATTATCAATTGGAGGCTGAAGAAGGAAACAATTTATTTCCTGATAATTTCATCTGAATTTATAGATAATTATATCTTCTTTTGTGCAATTGGTATGTATATATGAAAGTTGTATAAATGAGACAATGTTAAGACTATTCTAAATTGTCCACAAAACAAATTTATGGCAAATATCTCCCTCTCTCTCCATCTATCTATCTATCTATGTTTCATCAACTTGCAACTCTGGTTTTCTAAAATTTATTTTTATAAAACTAGAGCCCAAACGTGTTTCTATTTCATGCTCCCACAAATCACTGCATTAGCTGTTGAATTCCCTGATGAGGTAGAAGATTCTTATAAAGCAAAAAAAAAGAATTAAAAAAGGAGCCATGGGTTTCAATCCTCCTTCCATTCTTGTTGTTGTTGTTGTTTGCCGCCAAGTCGGCCCCGACTCATAGCGACCCCTCCTTGGGTTTCCGAGGCAGTATCACTATTGAAGTAGGATTGCCCAACCTTCCTTCCGAGGAGTGGCTGGTGGGTATGAACCGCCAGCCTTCTAGTGAGCAGTCAAGTGCCTTAGGCACTATGCTACCAGAGGACACTCTTTGAAAGCTCTTTAGCCTTCTTCTTCTTTTCCTTTTGTTAACTATAACGAGATATGCTGGATTTATTTAAACAATTGCCCACACTGTTTCTTGATTTAATTATGATACTACTTATTGCATTTTTATGTGGCTAATGTAAAAGTTTTTTAAATTGGGAACTGCAAGCTTAGCTCATTAGGATGTAAACAGAAATTCTTAGCATTTCAAATTAGTCCAAAGACAGTGTTTTTGTTATTGAAACTGTTTCTCTGTAGTATATGTTTGTGTGTATGTGTGAAAGAGAAATCCCAAATATTGAGTTGTTATGTTGTTGTTGTTATGTGCCGTCAAGTCGGCCCCGACTCATAGCGACCCCTCCTTGGGTTTCCGAGGCAGTGTCACTACGGAAGTAG
>NW_006922024.1:2021173-2029447 GCF_000298275.1 Orycteropus afer afer | reverse complement strand
CCTTCCTTCCGAGGAGTGGCTGGTGGGTTTGAACCGCCAGCCTTCTGGTTAGCAGTCAAGTGCCTTAGGCACTATGCTACCAGAGCTCCCAAATATTGAGTAGTGAGTAGAAAATTTAATAGTTTGAATAACAAGGGGCCTGTTGAAAATTTTAGAAAAGTGATGAAATATGAGCTATTAAAACTATAATTACTATGTATGTAATGAAATAAAAATATATTATTTATTATAAGAAAACACTTTGGTTATGTTTGTCTTTCTCTTTAATATTAATTTAATGTTATTTAAATTATTTGCTTTGAAAATCATTTGTTGATCATAAAAATAATAATTGAGCCTTAAGGGAATTGATTTGTATAAAGTATCCCCAAAATACTTTAATTATAAACATATTTTCAGACAAAATATATGTGCTTTCCACTAAGGCAATCCCTTTCTAAACTTTGAGCATTACTATCTATCATACTGTTTAGATTCTCTCATAACTAAATTTGAGCCTGCATCTTTAACTGAAAAATTTCACTCACGTATTTCAATTATATTTCTATCATTAGGTACATATGGTACTTTTCCAGATTCAATCATTACATGGCTTGCTACTCATACTGCTGTTAAGCTTATGAAAAGAGATTAATACAATAACTTTCTGTGATTTTTTTCTTAATTATATTAGAATGTGCTTCATTTTCCTCATCATGTTTGATTGAAAATTAGCAAGATATCACCTAGTGCATTGTTTATAAAATAGCAGGTTTGGAGGCCACTTGCTAAGTGCACAAGTATCTGTTCAGCTTATGATTCAGGTTCAGCTGATTTCAGATGGAACCCAGGTGTCTGTTTTTTTAAAAAATCTCTCAGAAATTGTTGTTGTTAGGTCCCATTGAGTCAGCTCCAACTCATAGGGACCCTATGTACAACCAAATGAAACACAAACTGGTCCTGCTCCATTCTCAAATTTGTGGCTATATTTGAGCCCATCATTGGAGCCACTATGTCAATCCATCTCAATGAGGGTCTTCCCTTTTTTCTCTTATCCTCCACTTTACCAGGCATGATATCCCTCTTCATGGAATGGTCCCTTCTGACAACATGACCAAAGTGGGTAATAAGTCTGGCCATTCTCTCTTCCAAGGAGTATTCTGGCTGCACTTCTTCAAGGACAGATTTGTTTGTTGTTTTGGCAGTCCATAGTATTTTCAGTATTCTTCATCAACACCACAATTCAAAAGGAACAACTCTTTTTAGGTTTTCTGTGGTAATTAAGTTGTGTGCCATCTTGGCCGGCCTCATTTTGAGTGGCTGGGCAATGGGATGTAGTTATTTCTCATGATGAGACTGGTAATCAACTCCATGGTGGAATCTACTGGAGCAGCTGAGTATCTGCTTCAGTGATGAGGTCTGCTTCCAGTATATGCAAAGACAGCTTTGAGAAAGGTCTCTGAGCATACTAAGTATGCTTGGATACTGAATGTAGCTGAGTCTTCATTTCAGTGGCCTGCTGTGTTTTCTATAAATGTTGGGACTGTTACGGGGCTTGAATTAGTGGCCTGCCATATTGTTTGATAATTTTGGGGCTGTGCCATTTTATTTGTCGACCTTGAGTTTTTCATTCTCAACAGTCAGCAGCTGCCTGAGTAAAGAAATACATCAAGTTCCAGTGGGTCAGGAGCAAGAGGCAGAGATGAAGCCCCAGATTGAGGGACTTTCACCCAGGCCCTAGAGCTGACATTGACATCTAGACTTCTAAACTGGAAGAGAATAAAGCCCTGTCTGTAAAAGCTACCCATTTTTGTGATTTTTCTGTCAGAACAGCACTAGAGAACCAAAGTATCTTCCTTATTCATTGTCCAGCTTTCACATGCATATGAGGCAACTGAAAACACCATCACGTGGGTCAGGCACACCTTAGTCTTCAAATTTATATCTTTCCTTCTTATTAAGAAATTTCTTTAAAGAAATTTTTTGCAGCAGATTTCCTCAGCACAATACAATGTCTGATTTCCTGACTGCTGCTTCCATAGGTGTTGACTGTGGATCCAAGTAAAATGAAATCCCTGACAACATCATCAATCTCTTCTCTGTTTATCTTGATATTGCTTATTGGTTCATTTGTGAGGATTTTCATTTTCTTTATGTTGAGGTGTAATCCATACTGAAGACTGTAGTCTTTAATCTTCATTAGTAAATGTTTCAAGTCCTCTTCACTTTCAGTAAGAGAGGTTGTGTCATCTGTTTATCTCACGTTGTTGTTTCTTCCTCCAATTCTAATGTTATGTTGTTCTTCACATAGTCCAGCTTCTCAGATTATTTGCTCGGCATAAGTTGGCCCATTGGGTGCTTTGGTTTATCCTTCATATGAAAATTGGAGTATTTGAATAGGGATGATAAACTGCATTTGCCTGTTGTCCAATTCCATTATACCACTTGCTAATTCTGTTGGTAAAGAAAGACCATCGCTTTTCTTGATCTGAGACTACTAAGCATCCTCCCTTTAGTTCCAACTGAACAAAAAGGTGGTATCATTACAGAAATAGATTGCCCAACCTTCCTTCCAAGGAGTGGCTGGTGGGTTTGAAATGCAGAGTTCTGGTTAGCAATCAAGTGCCTTAGGCACTATGCTACCAGATTGTTCAGTTTTTCATGCCTATGAAGCAATTGAAAATAACATGGCTTGGTTCAGGAGTACCTTAGTCCTTCTTTCAAATACTTTAAATAGGTATTTCACAGCAGATTTGCCCAATTAAATAAATTGTTTGATATCTTGACCGTTGCTTCAAAGGACATTGATTGGGGAATGAAGTAAAATGAAATTATTGACAACTTTGATCTTTTATACATTTATTCTGATACTGCTTATTGGTCCAGTTGTTAGCATTTTTGTTTTCTCTATATTGAGGTGTAATCGATACTAAAAGCTACAATATTAGATCTACATCAGGAAGTGCTTCAATTTCCTTTTGCTCTCAACAAGCAATGTTGCGTCATCTCCATATTGCAGTTTTCAGTGATTTTTTCTGCAATATTTATTCCATATTGTTCTTCATATAATCCAACTTCTTGGATTATTTGTGGAGGATACAAATTGAATAAGAATGGTGAAAAGATAAAATTATGACTCACAGGTTTTCTAATTTTAAACCATGGAATATCAAATCCCCTTGTTCTGTTCAAATGATTCTTCTTCCATGTGCACATTCCACATAAGCATAATTAAGTGTTTCGGAATTCCTATCTTTGTTATGTTGTCCATAATTTGTTATGCTGCACATAGTCAAATAATTTTGCTTAGTCAATAAAACATAGATAAACATCTTTCTAGCATTGTTTGCTTTCAGTTAAGATCCATCTGACATTAGCAGAGATATCACTTGTTCCAGGTCCTCTTCTGAATCCAGCTTGGATTTATGACAATTTCTTGTTGATGAACAGCTAAAAATATTTTTTAATTATCTTCAGCAAAATTTTACTTGTACATGATACTATTTTTTTCATTCTGTATTTCCCACATTCTGTTGGATCACCTTCATTTGCAGTGGGTTGGAATGGGCATGAATAGAAATCTATTAAAGTTGGTTGGCCAAGTAGCTCTTTTCCAAATTTCTTGGCATAGACAAATGAGGGCTCCTAGCCTTTCATGCATTCAGTGAAACATCTCAGTTGGTGTTCCATTAATTCCTGAAGACTTCTTATTTGCTAATGCGTTTAACTGACAAAAACTGTATAAAAGATCCAAGTTGTCAACTGACTAGAAGAGATTCATATTTGTGTCCATTCCAAAGAAAGGTAATCCCACAGAATGTGGAAATTATAGAACAATATCATTAATATCGCACGCAAGTAAGATCTTACTGAAGATAATTCAGAAAAGTTTGCAGCAGTATATTGACAGAGAACTTCCAGAGGTTCAAGCTGGAATCAGAAGAGGACATGGAACAAGGGATATCATAGCTGTTGTCAGATGGATCTTGGCTCAAAGCAAAGAATACCAGAAAGATGTTTACTTGTGTTTTATTGACTATGCAAAGGTATCTGATTGTGTGGATCATGACAAATTATGGATAACATTGAGAAGAATGGGAAATCCCGAGCACTTGATTGTACTCATGAGGAATCTGTACCTTGACCAGGAGGCTGTCATTTGAAAAGAACAAGGGGACACTACATGGTTTAAAATCAAGAAGGGAGTGCGTCAGGGTTGTATCCTTTCCCCACACTTATTCAATCTATATGCTGAGCAAATAATCTGAGAAGCTGGACTATATGAAGAAAAACGTGGTATCAGGATTGGAGGAAGAATCATTAACAACCTGAGATATGCAGATGATACAAATTTGCCTGCTGAAAGTGAAGATGATTAAGGTACCTACTGATGAAGGTTGAAGAATACAGTCTGCAGTATGGATTACATCTCAATATAAAGAAAACAAAAATCCTCACAACTGGACTAATGAGCAGCATCACAATAAATGGAGAGAAGATTGATGTTGTCAAAGAGTTCACGTTGCTTGGTTCTACAATCGATGCCAACAGAAGCAGCAAGCAGAACATTAGACGACATGTAGAATTGGGAAAGTCAACTGCAAAGGAACTGTTTCAAGTGCTGAGGAGCAAGGATATCTCCTTGAGGACTAAAGTGCGCCTGACACAAACCATGATATTTCCAATCGCCTGGTATGCATTTGAGAGCTGGACAATGAATAAGGAAGACTGAAGAAGAGTTGATGCTTTTGAGTTGTGGTGCTGGCGAAGAATGCTGAAGGTACCATGGACTGCTAAAAGAACTAACAGATCTGTCCTGGAGGAAGTGCAGCCAGAATGCTCCTTGGAAGCAAGAATGGCCAGACTTCGTCTCACCTATTTTGGTCATGTTGTCAGAAGGGACCATTCCCTGGAGAAGGATGTCATGCTTGGTAGGGTGGAGGGTCGACAAAAGAGGGGGAGGCCTTCAAGGAGATGGATTGACACAGTGGCTGCGATGATGGGCTCAAGTATAGCAGGGATTGTGGGGCTTGCGCGGGATCGGGCAGTGTTTCATTCTGCTGTGCATGGGGTCACTATGAGTCGGAAACGACTCGACGGCACTTAACAACAACAACAATGCCTTTAAGTGTAGTCTGGATGTCTTCCTTGGTTACCGCCGGCTCTTGATCATATAGTATATTCCGAAATGGTTAAACACCCACCATTTTTTTTTTTTTAAATATATAGTGACTCTATACTCCTTCCATATTCTTTTTTGCTCCCTGTGGCATTCTCTATTTTGCCCATCAGATCTTTCCATGTTGAGGATTGAAATTGAACTTGAGGTCTGAAATTTTCTTCAGTTCTTTCAGATTTAGAAATGTCAAGTATTTTTCTCCCTTTTGGTTTTCTAACTGCAGGTCTTTTCATATTTCATTATAATAATTGACTTTATCATCACAAGCCACCCTTAGAAATTTTCTGTTCAGCTTTTATTTCATCTTTTCTTCCATTTGGTTTAGCTACTCTCCATTCAAAAGGCAGCTTCAGAGTCTGTTCTGATATCCATTTTGATCTCTTCTATTATTTCCTCTTTTAATGAACTTTTCTGTATGTGTGATGTCCTTGATGTCACCCCAAAACTTGTCTGGTGTTTGGTCATTAATGTTCAATATATCAAATCTTTTCTGGGAACGTTCTCTATAGTCAGGTGAGATATACTTAAGGTTGTACCTTGGCTCTCTTTGACTTGTTTAATTTTCTTCAGCACCAAGTTGAACTTGCCTATAAGCTATTGTTGGTCTCTTTGGTAGTCAGCCCCTGGCCTTGTTCTGATTGATGATATTGAGCTTCTCTGTCATTTTTTCCCACAGATATAGTCAATTTGATTCTTGTGTATTCCATCTAGTGAGGTACATTTTTATAGTAGCCATTTATGTTGTTGAAAAAAGTACTTGCAATGAATACCTCATTGGTTTTGCAAAATTTTGGCTTGTAATATATAGCATCATTTCTTTCACCAGTTTTCTAACAACTGATCCTTCTTTTGTTTCCAGATTTATCACTTCGATCATCAGTAATTATGTGTACATCTCAATTGCCTGTTTGATCAATTTCAGACCACAAAAGTTGGTAAAAAAATATTCAATATTTTCATCTTTTCTATTAGTGGTTGGTGTGCAGATTTGAATAATAGTAATATTAACTGGTCTTCCTTGTAGGCCTATGAATATTATCCTATCACTGACAGCATTATACATCAGAGTAGATCTTAAATTGTTCTTTTTAACAATGAATGGAGCACTATTTCTCTTTGATTTGTCATTTCAGGCATAGTGTTGTTGTTGTTGTTATGTTCCGTCTAGTCGGACCTGACTCATAGTGACCCCTACTTGGGTTTCCAAGGCAGTATCACTATGGAAGTAGATTGCCCCATCTTCCTTCTGAGGAGTGATTGGTGGGTTTGAACCACCAGCCTTCTGGTTAGCAGTCAAATGCCTTAAGCACTATGCCACCAGAGTAGACACTATGATTTTCTGATTAAATATAGCCAATATTAGTCCATTTCAGCTCACTAATGCCTACGATAGTGATTTTTATGTGTTCTATTTCATTTTTGACATATATTCTGTGTTCAAATTAATGGATGTTTACAGCTATTTCTTCTCATTTTTAATCATGCCTTGCCAGGAAATGAAGATCCTAAAAGCTTTACTCCATCCATGTTATTATGATCAACTCTACTTGTAGGATGCCTGTTTTCCCCAGTCTTCTTTTAAGTGCCTTCCATCCTGAAGTGCTCATCTTCCAGACAGTCATTGTCTAATGACAATGTTTCACTGAGCTCCATAAGGTTTTATCTACCATAATTTTGTAAAAGTAGAGTTCCAGGTCATTTTCTCTTGGCTATCTTAGTCTGGAAGTTCCAGTGAAACTTGTCCACTATTGGTGACCCTACTAGAACTTAAAATACCAGTGGCTTAACTTCCAGCACCACAACAACATGCAAGGTACCACAGAATGACATATTAACAGATGACTGGAGGACATTAGGTAGGGATATAAAATGGCATAGTCACTTTAAAAATCAGTTCAACAGTTTCTTATAATGTTAAATATATACTTTATGTAGTTAAACATATATTAACTTAGCAGTCCTATTCCCAGAAATTCACCCAAAAGAATCAAAAACATATATCCACACAAAACCTATATTTGAATGTTTATAGCAATGTTAATCTTGATTGTCAAAGCCAGAAACAGCAGCAATGATCACCAAACAGTGAATAAATAAGTAAAATATTGTATGTCTTCACAATTAAATATTAATCAACAAAAAAAGTAAAATGAATGAAGTATTGATATAAATAATACGTACATATCTCACTGCCATTATACTGAAGAAACCACTCTGAAAAGCTTATACACTGTATGATGACATTTAGGTGGTAGTCTGTGAAAAACATAATTCTAGGAATAGAAATAAGTTCAGTGGTTTTCAGAAGCTGGGTATTTAGGGGACAAAAAAAAATTGACTAGGAACAGGAATGAAGAAATTTTTCAAGTGACAGCCAACTTTTACATATTGATTGATTGATTTCAGTGGTGGTTACACAGCTATATGCGTTTTCCAAAATTTAGAGAACTCCACTCATAAATAGGGTGAATCTTTTAGTAAAATACAAATTCTGCCTCAATAAAACTGACATAAATAAATAAACAAAAGTTACCACCAAATTATTATTATTGCCTACCGCAAAAAAAAAAAAAAAACCTGTTGATTCTAGTTAATAGTGACCCTATAGGACTAAGTAGAACTGCCACATAGTGTTTTCTAGGTTATAATCTTTACTGGAAGAGCCCTGGTGGTACAGTGATTAAGAACTTGGCCATAACCAAAAGGTTCTACATCATGGGGAAAACATTTAGCTGTCTGCTTCTCTAAAGATTTACAGTATTAGTAACCCTATTGTTGTTGTTTTTACGTGCCATCGAGTCGGACCCGACTTATAGCGACCCCTCCTTGAGTTTCTGAGGCAGTATCACTACAGAAGTAGATTGCCCCATCTTCCTTCTAAGGAGTGGCTGGTGGGTTTGAACCACCAGCCTTCTGGTTAACAGTCAACTTCCTTAGGCAATATGCTACCAGAGCTCCTGGTAACCCTACTGTTGTTGTTGTTGTTATGTGCCGTCGAGTCAAACCCGACTCATAGCGATTCCTCCTTGGGTTTCTGAGGCAGTATCACTACGGAAGTAGGATTGCCCAACCTTCCTTCTGAGGAGTGGCTGGTGGGTTTGAACCGCCAGCCGTCT
>NW_006922024.1:2017446-2021073 GCF_000298275.1 Orycteropus afer afer | reverse complement strand
TGGTGGGTTTGAACCGCCAGCCGTCTGGTTAGCAGGCAAGTGTCTTAGCCACTATGCTACCAGAGCTCCCGGTAACCCTACTAGGCAGTTCTAATTTTTACTATCCGGTTGCTATGAGGCACAACTGACTCAATAATAATGGGTAATCTCTCCAGGAGCAGATTACCAGGTCCTTTCTCCCATGGAGCTGCTGGTAGGTTCAAGCAGTCAACCTTGCAGTTTGTAGCCAAGAGATTAACCATTGTGCTACACGAGCTGCCCTTTTTGTATTCACATTTGTATAGTTAGGATATGATTGTTAAAATATGCATACTCTCTGTCCTCAAGACAGATAATTTTTCTAAATATCTTACCCATGTCTCCAACTGACAAATTATTAATTCAAGCTCATTGTACTCAAAACAGAAATTACAATCTCTTTCAACCTTACCTAAAACTTTTTATCCCATTCTCTGTTTCTTACCTTAGAAGGAAAATGAAGCAATCTACTTCCATAAAGATTTACTGCCTCAGAAACACAGTGAGGATCACTCTAAGTCGGAATCTACTGGATGGCAGTGAATTTATTTTTTGGGAGTTTTGTTTCTTAATTCAGATAGTACGGTCTGTTGTTTGAGCCAAAATTCTGGATACTATGCTAATTTCCTTTTTCTCCCTTTTTTACATCAAATTAGATTCAATTGGTATCTAGCAGATAGCAGGCATTCAAAATACATTTTTGAATGAATGAATAAATTAAAGAATTCTGCTCCTGGGAACAGAATAAATGAAAGGTACTTAAGAAGATCTCCAGATACGCATCATGAAACATTAGCTTTGCTTTTAAGTGCAAATTAATGCAATTAAATGCAGATTGTGCAAGGAGGGGTCCAAAATAATCTGTTGCTGAGATGCACAACTTAAATATTTTTAGAAAAATGAGAAAGGATTGATTGAGGCAACAGTTCTTCCGTGTTTATCTCTTTAAATTTTATGGTCTACATCCTGGATCTTATTTATAATTCGTATATCTATCTCTACTTATGCATTCATAACTGCTTTGTTCTCTTATAGGCACTCCATTTCTCTATATTTTATGCCTGGTTTTGCTAAATCAATTAAGTTCAATTGAATTTAGCTAAATAAGTCACAAAAGTAAACCCCTAAGACCACATTAACAAAGACATAAGGCTACATTCCCTCCCAATGAATATTTAGTAGTATCTATAAATCTTCAACATGAAAGCTTACTTGATTTATTATTTAAGTCTGTAAATAGTATAAAATTGATTAGTTTTAAAATAATAACAACTATTATCTAAAGGAAAGAAAAATGTAGTTACCTGAAAAGAGTGGCATTCTAGAGGGTAGTATTCTGGTTTTTCAGTCTAAAATTTAAATAGGAATTCTAGAGGGTTGTGATATGCTTCCCCTTTTTCCCCTCCCTGTCCCAGTGTCTATAAAGAGATCAGTCTACATTTGGAGGTTAGACTAGACCTGCATGTGACTTGTTGCTTTCACAAACCTGTGATGGATAGTAGCTAATGGGTAGTTCTGTGGTAACAAAGCACAATCTTTTCAATAAAATAAATGTGGGACTTGAGGATATTTTACCTTGGCTTTTGCTGCACGAATATACCAAGTTTCCCAGAAGAATGGGCCAATAAAACTGCCAGAAAGGAGAAGGTCAAGCACAAAAGAACTAATAGGATCTCCGGGGAAGAGTGGTGCAGCTGGTGGTTATTACCACTCGTGCTAAGAGAAGAGGTGTGTTAAAAAAAAAAAAAAAAGAAAAAACCCTCAATTCATTCATCTCGTAAAATAAATAAATTTGTTCTGCTCCATAACGCTGTTCCTTTTCTTTAAGATGATTGAGACTGCATCATTTTCTTTCTTCAGATTGCTCTAAAATAGCCATACCTTTATATATTTCCAAATGTTCCCACAGGACAAGCACATGTAATTCAATTTATTAACACTTAAAAAAATCCAGAGTAAGAAAATCTGTATTATGTAAGGAATAATTTAGAACAAAAAAAAATTAAATTATTATTTTATTACATATTTATCACCTATGGCCATGTTGTTGTTGTTGTTGTTATGTGCTGTTGAGTAGGACCCGACTCATAGCGACCCCTCCTTGGGTTTCTGAGGCAGTATCACTATGGAAGTAGATTGCCCAGCTTTCCTTCTGAGCAGTGGCTGGTGGGTTTTAACCATCAAGCTTCTGGTTAGCAGTTAGGTGCCTTAGGCACTATGCTACCAGAGCTCCTCCTATGGCCATAGTTTTTCATTAATATTAAATAATAAAATATTTTATGGAACTCTTTCTGTTAGGCTACATATTAACTATTTTCCATCAATTAATTCAATCATTATCTTCAGTTTTTTCATTACTGTTTTCCATCACAAATAAGATAATAAGAAAAATCACTGAGAAAGAAAAAAAAGGCCAATTAAATAATGCAATGCTTTTTTTTCTTTACCACTTAGAGTACTTTTAGATGAATTAGACACAGATTTTATGAATCAGTCATTACTACTGCATATAATTATAATTATAAATATAATTAAAATTAATTAGTTATTTCTACAGCATGCTAACATTCAAAATCCAAGTGTTAATTATTACCTCACTCAAGATTATCATACCAGTCAACAATATTGTTCTCTATCATTAAGTTCTTAAGTTCAACATTTCTTAAAAGAGTGCATGAACTATCCAAATTCCAGTGGATGGTTTCCTCTTAATCTAACTTCATAAAAACTCAACTTTAGGATTATTGCTCAACATGTCTGATTCACTAACTCCTCTACCAACTGCCCCAAAGCGTTTGATTTCTGGGAGTAAAAATGGTACTCCAGTTTTGTTCTTTGTGTTATCTTCCTTTTCTAAGACATCCAAAATGAAGATGGATTTCTCATTTTTCCAAAATGCATGGGCATTGACAATAATGCCCTAATGGCTGCTCAGCTGACAAATGTCAAAACAATGTCAGTTATAAGTTGCATTCTTATACCAAAGTTGTTAATATCAGTGCCCAAAGATACAGAACCAGTAAGTGATCAAGGCAAGATCCTCAAGAAAAGGCCACTTAAGACACAAGAGCCAAGGGACAACACTATTAACAATTTTTAATTAAATCTATCTCATATGACCATTTACATGTTCGGTATTGTAGAGGGGTAAAAAAGAAATTCCTAAAGAATTATCCACAATCTACTTTCCCAGCTTGATTCAAGATTTATTTACCATTATGCTATTCATTACTATCAGCCTCAAGCACTGGAGTAGTCTAGATCTGTTAAATCATTTGTTTATTCTTCTATCCACATGTTCTTCCATCCCTTGTTGTTGTTGTTGTTGATGTTGTTGTTAGGTGCCATTGAGTCGTTTCTGACTCATAATGACCCCATGCACAGCAGAATGAAACACTGCCTGATCCCGTGCCAACTTCACAATCCCTGCTTTACTTGAGCCCATAATCACAGCCACCATGTCAATCTATTTCGTTGAAGACCTCCCCATCTTTTGTCAACCCTCCATCCTACCAAGCATGACATCCTTCTCCAGGGAATGGTCCCTTCTGACAACATGACCAAAATAGGTGAGACAAGTCTGGCCATTCTCGCTTCCAAGGAGCATTT
>NW_006922024.1:2006689-2016741 GCF_000298275.1 Orycteropus afer afer | reverse complement strand
GGAATTCCCCTTCTTCTCAATGTTATCCATAATTTGTCATGATCCACACAATCCAATGCCTTTGCATAATCAATACAACACAAGTAAACATCTTTCTGGTATTATTTGCCTTAAGCCAAGATCCATCTGACAACAGCTATGATATCCCTTGTTCCAAGTCCTCTTCTGAATCCAGCTTGTACCTCTGGAAGTTCTCTGTCAATATACTGTTGCAAACGTTTTTGAATTATCTTCAGTTAGATCTTACTTGCATAAGTCCATCCCTTTTACACAATATTATTAGTTAGGGTATTGGTTGCTCTTGTAAGAGACATCCAAAATAAAATTCAAGTACAACATATTTCCTTCTCAGGTAACAGTCATGGTTGGAAAATTTTATCAGTTTATCAAGGGTCAAAGGATGATGAAAAATACTCTTCAATCAATGCCTTCAAAGGTTGTTTTCAACCTGTAAACCAGAAAGAAGAGGTGATACATTGTATGTACATAATATTTATGGAATGAATGAAATAATTCATTAATTTAATGTTTATTTACCTTGAATAAAATATCAAACTTGTATTCATAGTGGGACAACCTCTCTAGGTAAGTTTGTAATCTCCCTCACCTTCCATATAATTAGCATGTTGAATACATCAATGATTACTAAGTGTATTAGAGCTCAATTTTCATTTTCTTTTTGATTAAGGACATTTTATCTTAGAAGACAGGAAAAGCTTTTTATTCCCTATAAACGGCCAAGGTGAATGATGGTGAAATGTGAATGACTCAAATTAGAAATGGAAACGAAAAAGTGATCTCTAAAACACTTACAACATAATACCCTCCAGGGACATGTAGGTCTATTGGTAAAACATAGTTCATAAAGTTAATGTTCTACATCCTGGTCTAGTGTCTTAAAAAAACTTGTTACTAAGAAGCAACTACTGGTCTCTTCCCACCTGGAGAGAGGAGAATGAAGAAAAACAAAGACTCAGGAAACAATTAGTCCAAAGGTCTAATGGCTCACATGAACCACATCATTCTCTAACCTAGTACCAGAAGAACTAGATGGTGTCTGGCTACCCCAACCAATCACTCTGACAAAAACAACAATAGAAGGTCTCAGTTAGAATGGGTAAAAATAGGGAACAAAATTTAAAAAAAAAAAAAAAAGACCAGATTTACTGATCTAAAAGAAGAGACCAGAGAAACTATCGTACAACAATTGCCTTGGAACGACCTTCTATCTTGAAACTGAACACATCCCAGAGGTTGCTTTTAGACAAATAGTAAATGAGATTATAAAATAAATATTGCCATCCATGAAGTATGTGTTCCTTAGAACAATCAACTATGCAAGACCAAAAGGTTAATATTTGGCCAAAATCAAAGATGGGAAGACAAGGAGGGGTGGGGAAACTGGATGAATGGAAACAGGGAACCCAGGGAGGAAATAGAGTGCTGGCCCATTGTGGAGATTACAACCAATGTCAAGGAAAATCTGTTTAAGACTTATTGATTGGAAAACAGTTTGCCATGTAAGCTTTCATCTAAAGCACAATAAGATGCTCAAAAATAAAATAAAATGGAATAGTATTCAAGGGTATCATGGACAATAAAAGAGCTCTTATGTAGATGACCAACAAAAATAAAAATATGATGATTTCTAACATATGGACCTCATCCAAATCAACTTACACTTCTAACTAAAAAAAAAAAAAAAAAATTCTAGAGGTATTATGGCATTGTCTGAAGTTCTGATTTTCAATATATGACAAAAGATAAAAATGTCAACTGATAACATGGGAAACAATAGAAGTGCATGTTTTTCAGATTGCATTCACATATATACAAGCACACTCTAGATTCTCTCCACAATTGTATTAAGGCAAGTGTTATCATGATTTTACAAAGAGAGAAACCAAGATTCAAGTCAAACCATCTCTAAACAGTCCAAGAATTCAACTCCATGTTCATAATGATCTCTTGTTGTTCTTGTTGTTAAGTGCTGTTGATGCATTTTGAACTCACAGTGATCCCATGCACAGCAGAACGAAACACTGCCCGATCCCACGCCAGCTCCATGATCCCTGCTATACTTGACCCCATCAACGCAGCCACCATGTCAATCCATCTCGTTGAAGGCCTCCCCCTCTTTCATCGACCCTCCACCCTACCAACCATGATATCCTTCTCCAGGGAATGGTCCCTTCTGACAACATGACCAAAGTAGGTGAGACGAAGTCTGGCCATTCCTACATCCAAGGAGCATATCGGGTGCACTTCCTCCAGGACAGATCTGTTAGTTCTTTTAGCAGTCCATGGTACTTTCAGCATTCTTCGCCAGCACCACAACTCAAAAGCATCAACTCTTCTTCAGTCTTCCTTATTCATTGTCCAGCTCTCACATGCATATAAGGCGACTGGAAATATCATGGCTTCTGTCAGGTGCACCTTAGTCCTTAAGGAGACATCCTTGCTCCTCAGCACTTGAAACAGTTCCTCGGCAGTTGACTTTCCCAACGTGACACATCGTCTAATGTTCTGCTTGCTGCTTCCATTGGCATCGATTGTAGAACCAAACAATGTGAATTCTTTGACAACCTCAATCTTCTCTCCATTTATTGTGATGCTGCACATTGGCCCAGTTGTGAGGATTTTTGTCTTCTTTATATTGAGACATAATCCATACTGCATACTGTATTCTTCAAACTTCATCAGTAAGTGCCTCAAGTCATCCTCACTTTCAGCAAACAAAGTTGTATCATCTGCATATCTCAGGTTGTTAATGATTCTTCCTCCAATCCTGATGCCACAGTTTTCCTCACATAGTCCAGCTTCTCGGATTATTTGCTCAGCATATAGATTGAATAAGCATAGGGAAAGGATACAACTGTGACACACTCCCTTCTTGATTTTAAACCATGTACTCTCCCGCTGTTCCATTCGAACGACAGCCTCCTGGTCAAGGTACAGGTTCCTCATGAGTACAATCAAGTGTTCAGGAATTCCCCTTCTTCTCAATGTTATCCATAATTTGTCATGATCCACACAATCCAATGCCTTTGCATAGTCAATAAAACACAAGTAAACATCTTTCTGGTATTCTTTGCCTTGAGCCAAGATCCATCTGACAACAGCTATGATATCCCTTGTTCCACATCCTCTTCTGAATCCAGCTTGTACCTCTGGAAGTTCTCTGTCAATATACTGTTGCAAACATTTTTGAATTATCTTCAGTAAGATCTTATTTGCATGCGATATTAATGATATTGTTATCTAATTTCCACATTCTGTGCAATCACCTTTCTTTGGAATCGGTACAAATATGGATCTCTTTCAGTAAGTTGGCCTGGTAGATGTCTTCCAAATCTCTTGGCATAACCTAGTAAGTATCTCCAATGGGGCATCCGTTTGTTGAAATATCTCAATGGGTATACCATCAATTCCCAGATCCTTGTTCCTCACCAATTCTTTCATTGTAGCTTTGACTTCCTCCTTCAGTAACATTGGTTCTAGATCATATGCCATTTCCTGAAATGGATGAAGATTGACCAGTTCTTTTTGGTACAGTGACTCTGTGTATTCCTTCCATCTTCTCTTGATGTTTCCTGAATCATTCAATATTTTGCCCATAGAATCTTTCAATATTGCAACTTCAGGCTTAATTTTTTTCTTCAATTCTTTCAGCTTGAGAAATACTGAGCATGTTCTTCCCTTTTGGTTTTCCAACTCCAGGTCTTTGCACATTTCATTATAGTAATTGATTTTGTCTGCTTGAGCTGTTCTTTGAAATCTTCTGTTCAGCTTTCTTATCTTGTCATTTCTTCCATTTGCTTTAGCTATTCTCCACTCAAGGGCAAGGTTCAGAGTCTCTTCTGTCATCCATTTGGTCTTCTCTTCTTTTCTCATCTTTTTAGTGATCTCTTGCTTTCTTCATGGATAATGAATGTTCTTGATATTCTCCCACAATTCTTCTGGTTTTCAGTCATTGGTGTTCAAGGCATCAAATCTATTTAGATGATCTCTAAATTCAGGAGGGATATATTCAAGATCATATTTTGGCTCTCTTGGACTTGTTTTAATTGTCTTTAACTTCAATTTGCACTTGCATATGAGCAGTTGATGGTTTTTTCCACAATCAGCTCCTGGTCTGGTTTCAGCTGAAGATATTGAGCTTTTCCACTGCCTCTTTCCACATATGTAGTCAATCTGATTCCTGTGTGCTCCATCTGGTGAAGTCTATGTGGAGAGCCATCATTTATGTTGTTGAAAAAAGGTGTTTGCAATGAATAAGTCATTGATCTTACAAAATTCTGCCATGCAAGTTCCATCATTATTTCTGTCACCAAGGCCAAATTTTCCAAGTACCGGTGATTCTTCTTTGTTTCCAACTTTTGCATTCCAGTCACCAGTGATAATTAACACATCTTGATTGCATATTCGGTCAATTTCAGACTGCAAGAGTTGATAAAAATCTTCAGTTTCCTCATTTTTGGCTTGGGTGGTTGGTGCATAAATTTGAATAATAGTCATATTAATGGGTCTTCCTTGTAGACCTGTGGATATTATCCTATCACTGACAACATTGTACTTCAGGACAGATCTTGAAACATCCTCTGTGATGATGAATGCCATGACATTCCTCTTCAAATTGTCATTCCCGGCATAGTGGATCAAATGGTTGTCTGATTCAAAATGGTCAAATCCCATCCATTTCATCTCACTGATGCCGAGGATATCAATCTTTATGCGTTCCATTTCAATTTTGACAACTTCCAATTGTCCTAGATTCATACTTTGTACAATCCATGTTCTAATGATTAATGGATGTCTGCAGCTGTTTCTCCTCAATTTGAGTGGTGCCACATTAGCAAATGGAGGTCTCAAAAGTTTTACCTTATCCATATGAGTAAGGCTGGGTTTACTCTGATGATGCAGCTCTTTCCCAGTTCTATTTTGAGAGTCTTCTAACCTAACTGGACTATTCATAAAGTTGTGCAATAATGTATCAGACAGTGTTTCTTTGCTATTCATAAGGTTTTCCCTGACCAATTATTTGAGTAGTGGACAACCTCTTCCTTCTTCCTAGTCTGTCTCAGTTGGTAAGCTGGGCTGATACCTGTGCACAATGTGCATCTCTCTGGGTTTGAAACACCAGTGGCTCAGCCTTAAAACTCACATGAACATGTCACCATGATAGGACAAACCAACAGACAAATTTGTCTCCCTGTTGGAAACTTCTCCTACCACCCTTACCTGGGTCCCTGCGGCTAACTCCTCCTTTGTCCTGGTTGCTGGGCCTTTTCCTCTTCTTTCTCCTGCTCTTCCATCCTACTGCTTTGGAGTTGCCTGGGTTCCCTCACCTTACCTGGATCCCTGTGGCTCACTCCTCTTCTGTCCTGGTCCCCTGGCTTATTCCTCTCCTGTCTCAAGATCTCTTGCCCTGATGCTTTGAGTGTGCCTGGGTCCCCTTTCCTCACCTGGATCCCTGCGGCTGACTTCTCCTCTGTCCCGGTTCCTGGGCCTTTTAATCTCCTTTCTCCCACTCTCCTGTCCTGCTGCTTTGGGCATGCCTCTGTTCCCTCTCCTCACCTGGATCCCTGCAACTGACTCTTAGATGTCACAAATGAGGTCATTCATTCATTTCTGAGGGCCAGCTGTGGTGGAGACAAGCTGAAATGCATCACTATTCATCTGATTCCATAAAACAATGATCCTGAAGATGTTTCACCAGCCCAGATGTAGATGTAATTATTTTTACCCTTCCTTATTATTGTACCATGAAAAGCAATCTACATTATATCAGCTTCCCCACCACTACCAAACCCTGAACTTGGCCAGAATTAAGCCCTTGTTTCTTTTTCTAGATTCAGCAGACTTTTGAGTATGCTTCTTTTTGAGTTATTTCACATTTGCTTCAGTTCTGCTCTGGGCCAACACACACACACACACACTCACACAAAGCCAAATTCTTCTGTTCATTTCTTTAAGGGTTATTATTTCTATTCATATCAAGGCATAGAAACCAAAACAAATAAACCCAAACCCACTACCATCAAGTCAATTCCAAGTCATAGCAACTCCCACTGGGTTTCTGAGATGGTAAATCTTTACCAAAGCATATTGACTGGTCTTGCTTCCTCAAGCCATAAAAGCAGCATAAAATTTATAAAAGTTTAAATCCTCATCTTGGTCCATTACCTCCCCAGGAAAACAAGTCTTTAAAAGACTTGCTTACTCTTACTGTCCTAACTATACTTCAAGTGATGAAAAAGAAAGAAAAAACGAAAAAAAAAATTACCCCTTTTAAAATTTTACTACTGAATGGAATGATTTAAATGTCCGTGTCATCCATTTTGTGACTTCAATGAATAGAATTGTCCAAAATGACCAGGGAAGCTCAATCTGGGTTGTCTGATCAATGAGCTAGATATTAGTTGCTACTTTGCTCTTTTCTCACCTGAAGATTCTGAACCCAATGTCAACTTCCCATAAGACAAAAAAGAAACCAAACCCACTGCCAGCCAGTCAATTCGACTCATAGTGACCTCTCCTTAGGTTGCTGAGGCTTTATTTCTATGGAAGTAGATTGCTCAATCTTCCTTCCGAGGAGTGGCTGGAAGGTTTGAATCATCAGCCTTCAGGATAGCAGTCAAATGGCTTAGGCACTACACCATAAGACAAGTGGCTGCCTTTCCTTGTTAAGACAGGATAATAACATATTATGGGCCAGAAACTCTCCAGGTACTTAGCAGTTAGTGTTCTAAGGCTTGTCAAGAGCTGACATTGAAATTCTAGTCTGCATGCCACCGAGCTCCCTTTCATTTTCCCAGTCACATGATTAATTTGTCATATTTGCTCTATGTTGTTGCTAGGTGCTATCTTGGTCTATACACAGGTTTTTCATTAGCACAATTAAATGTTCTGGAATTCTCATTCTTCACAATGTTGTCCATTTATTGTGATACATGAAGTTGAATGCCTATGCAAAGTCCATAAAACTCAAGTAAATATATTTCTGGTATTCTCTGCTTTCAGTCAAGATCCATGTGACATCAGCAATGATCTCCCTTATTCCACATCCTCTTCTGAATCCAATTTGAACTTCTGGTGGTTCCTTGTCAATGTACTGCTGCAACCATTTTGGAATAATCTTCAGCAAAATTTTACTTATTTACTAATGATATTGTTTGATAATTTCTGCATCCATTTTGGGTTCCCTGTCTTTGGAATGAGCACAAATAGGTTATCTTCTGGTCAGTTAGCCAGATAGCTGATTTTCAAATTTCTTGACATAGATGAGTGAGTGTTTCTAGCATTGCATTGCTTGTTTAAACATCTCAATATTCCATCAAATCCTGGAGCAATATTTTCCATCAATCCCTTCAGTGAGCTTGGATAAATACCATTAGTTCTTGATCATAAGCTACCTCCTGATAAGGATAAATACTGATCAATTATTTTTTGTACAATGCCTTACTCTATTCCATCTTCTATTGATATTTTCTGTGTTATTCCATATTTTGCCAGTAAATTCATTCAATGTTGCAAGTTGAGACTTGGATCTTTTGTTCAGTTTTATCAGCTTGGGAAATTTCAAGCATTTCTTTCCCTTTTGGTTTTCTAACTCTAGATTGTTACACATTTCATTGCAATACTTTATCTTTTTTAGCTGCCTTTTGAAATCTTCACTTAGGCTTTTTTACTTCATCATTTTCTTCCATTCACTTCAAGAGTTACCTTCAGAGTCTCTTCTGACATTAATTTTGGTCTTTTCTTTCATTTTTTTATGGGGTGGGGTCCCCTGGACCTGGACATGGGGGACAGAGTGTGTCTAGCAAAGTGAGTGGAGTTGGGGGCCCTTGACCATTGACCTTCAGGGGAGTGTGGGGAATGGAAGAGACTTAATCCCAGAGAACAAGATGGTGCTGAGCCCAGTCTTTCTGTGTTTGTGTTTCTTGTGCCACCTTGATGGAGAGATTAACAAGATCATCTGTCTAGAGAGGCAGCCTTGCTTTCCAACATTGACCCCATCTCCTGGCTGTTTCCCACTGAGAGGAGAATCAGAGCCACCTTGCTTGATGTTTTCTTTCTTTCATGTTTTTATAATGACCTTTTGCTTTCTTCATGTATGATGTCCTTAATGTCATCCTATAACTTGTCTAGTCTTCAGTCTTTACTGTCCAATATGTCAATTACATTCTTGAGATGGTCTTTAAATTCAGATGGGATAGACTCAAGGTTGTACTTTTTCTCTTGTGTACTTGTATTAATTTCCTTCAGCTTCAACTTGAACTTGTATATGAAAAATTGATGGTCTATTCTGCAGATGACACCTTGCCTTCTTCTGATTATGATATTGAGCTTTTTCATCTTCTCTTTCCACAGATATAGTCAATTTGACTCCTGTATATTTCATCCAGTGAGATCCACATGTATATTTATAGTTTATATTGTTGAAAAATTTTTTTGCCGTGAATAAGCCATTGGACTTATGAAATTCTATCACGACCTCTAGTGTAATTTCTACCACAAAGGCCAAGTTTTACAGCTACTAATGATGCTTCCATCTTTGTTTCCAATGTTCACACTCTAATCACTAGAAGCACAGTGCCTAAGGCACTTGACTGCTTACCAGAGGGCTGGCAGTTCAAACCCACCAGCCACTCCTTGGAATGAAGGTTGAGCAATCTACTTCCATAATGAAACTGCTTCAGAAGCCCAAGGAGGGGTCACTATGAGTCGGGTCCCAGTCAATGGCACATAACAACAATAACTAGTAATTGTAATTATCTATTTACTGCATGTTTGATCAATTTCCAACTGCAGAAGTTGGCAAAGGTCTTCAAAATTTCCATCTATGACATTTGTGGTTGGTGCATAAACTTGAATAGTAGTCTTATTTACTGGTCTTCATTGTAGGTATTATCTTATTACTGACAGTACTGAACTTGAGAACAGATCTTGAAATCCTCTTTTTGACAATGAATGTGAGGTTTTCCTTCCTCAATCTGTCATTCCCTCTTTAGAAGAGTATATGTTTATTTCAACATGGCCAATACCAGTCCATTTCATCTCACTAATTCTAAGATATCCATTTTCATGCATTCTATTTCATTTTTGAGGAATTTCAATTTTCTTAGTTTCATACTGTGTACATTCTATGTTCTGATTATTAATGTATGTTTCTTCTCTTTTTCAATTGGCCTTGTCAGCAAATGAAGGCTCCAAAATCTTTACTATATCCATTTCATTAAGGTTGACTCTGCTTGGAAGAGGCAGCTCTTCTCTAGTCTTATTTTTAATGCCTTCATCCTCAAAGACTCATCCTTTGGCACTATATCAAGCAATATTCCACTGCTATTTGTAAGGTTTTCACTGGCCAGTATTTTTTTTGAAAGTAGATCATCAGGTCCTGCTTCCTAATCTGTCTAAGTGCAGAAGCTTTGCTGAAACCAAGCCAGAATCGACGGTCCTGCTCATACTTGCAATACCAAGGGCATAACTTCCAACATCACAACAACATACAAGCCATGATACAAAAATACTAACAGAAGAGTGGTAGATTTACTCTATAACATGAAGAATGAGGGGAAGGCCATGTCCCTCTACTATAACATAGACAACTTTTTATTCTATGAACACTCATGTCCTCTCAAGTCTCTCTGTGAATGATAGGAGAATTGGGAACTTTCTCTTTCTTGCCTTGAAATATGGCCTTAACTCATCCAGAATCCTCTTGCAGGAAATGTAGAAATTCAGAACAAACTCACTTTTTATGACATACTGCTTTGCAAAACTATTACTTCTGAGCTCTAACTAAATAATCAAGTAATACATCCATGCACAGAGTAAGTAAATCAGTTTTTAATTCTATTTAAATTCTATTTAAAGATTAAGACTCTCACCTTCTAATTGGTACAGTGTAAGTGAAAGTAAGCACAATACCTCATTTTTTCTCATTCAAAAATTCCTTTCAGTTCCCTACATTTTCTATAATAGTGACTTACTAATATAAAAAAATTACTTGTGCTTTAACATAACTTCCAGATGTTTTTGTGTAGTCA
>NW_006922024.1:1997128-2005891 GCF_000298275.1 Orycteropus afer afer | reverse complement strand
TTCTGGTTAGCAGTCAAGTGCCTTAGCCACTATGCTACCAGAGCTCCTAACTAATGCTTTAGGCGTTCTAAATTATCTAGTATAGAAAGAAAATGTAAAAGTGGATATCCTTGGTTTTGGGAATATATGTGACATTTTCTTCTTATTGATGACCAGCAGCTTCTAAAGAACTTAAATAATAATGCATTATTTTAAAATATAAGACTATAATTTGTTGTTGTTGTTGTTATGTGCCGTTGAGTCGGCCCGACTCATACTGACCCCTCCTTGGGTTTCTGAGGCAGTATCACTACAGAAGTCGGATTGCCCAACCTTCCTTCTGAGGAGTGGCTGGTGGGTTTGAACTGCCAGCCTTCTTGTTAGCAGTCAAGTGCTTTAGCCACTATGTTACCAGAGCTCCTATAATTTATGAGTCCAAATATGATGTCTAGACAGTTCTGAATATGGTAACAGACTTTCCACCAATTATTACTAAACTATTTATGGAGAAAATAGGACAAAACTTAGGATCTCTTGAAAGAGAGCTACATAGAACATTTAAGAAGAAAGACATTTTAATAGAGTTGAGTTTATCATTTTAACTCCCAAGTGTTTCTCTTTTAGGTATTCATCCATTACATTGACTACTTTATCAAATTTAATGTCTTGATTCTATTACCTTGTTCTTTTTTACTTGGTAGAAATATACATTTGAGATCCATTATGACATCTAGGGCTTTGTAAAATATGACATCTATAACTACAGCTCATTATTTTCTGTGTGCCAGGAACAATATTTATATTTGTCATAATTACCATAAAACTAGGTTTCATTTTCCTGATTTTAAGGTTAAGAAATTGAAACAAGTATCATTGCAATATTTTGCCCAAGATCACCTATAAGTCAGTAGCAGAATCAAAATTTCCATTCTTACTCCAATGTCACCACACTGCCCAGCTCCAGGTAGCAACATTTACATATGAACCTAAAGGAAAGGAAATCCCTTGTTGGATTCATATGTCCTGTTCTCTGACTATAAAACTGGTGTGAATTCCTTTTCAATATACCTTATGATCTCCTAATACACAGCAACAAAATATGGCAAAAGCTTTTAGCCTTACTGCATACTGCTAAGTGTCTGGGTAATCACAGATTTATTTACTTCCTCTTAGAATTTATAAATGAATAAACTGATGATACTTTATTGCTGTCAGGAGAGAGGACCCTTCTGATTTGAGGTTTCATTGTCATTACTCTCTTTCAAGTCATAGAAATAACATAAAAATGAGAAAGTTGACCTGATTCCTTTTTATGAAATTTTATTTTAGAAAAATAAGAAAGAGAAAGGAAGAGAGAGAGGTAGCATGTTTGCAACCCCAAGAGGAGGGAACCAGGAAGAGAGAGAGGTGGCACACAGCAGGTTCACAGTAGGTGGAGGAGGGCACCAGAAGAGAGAAAACCGGTGTGGTTTGGAACAACTAAAGGAGATGAACTTCTCTGCCAGTTTGTCATACTGTGGTGACTTCCATGTTGCTGCGAGGCTGGAGGCTATGCCACCAGCATTTCAAATGCCAACAGAGTTACCCATGGTGGACAGGTTTCAGCAGAGATTCAAGACTCAGAACAAGGGAGAGGTGATCAACTTCTCAAAGATTTGGCTAGTGAAAACCTTATGAATAGCAGTGAAACACTCTCTGATATATTACTGGAAAACTTTATGAATAGCCCAGAAACATTGCCTGATATAGTTTCAGAAAATGAGCTCCTTGGGTTGGAAGACACCTAAAATACAATGAGGATGAGCTACTTCCTCAGAATAGAGCCAAATTTAGTGATGTGAATAGAATAAAGCTTACAGGGCATTCATTTGGTGATATGGAACAACTCAAGGTGAGAAGAAACAGCTGCAAATACCCATTAATAATTGGAACATAGAATGTGTGAAGTATGAATCTAGGAAAATTAAAATTGTCAAAAATGAAATGGAATGCATAAAGTTTGATATCCTAGGCATTAGTGAGTTGAAATGGTCTAGATTTAGAAATTTTTAATCAGACAATCATATAATCTACTATGCTTGGAATGACAAATTGAAGAGGAATGGCCTGGCATTCATCATCACAAAGAATGTATCAAGATCTATGCTGTCAGTGATAGGATACCATATGCCTACAGAGAAGACCAGTAAATATTATTATTCAAATTTACACATCAACCACCAAAGCCAAAGATGAGGAAATTGAAGATATTTACCAACTTCTGCAGCCTGAACTTGACCAAATGCAATGAAGATGTGCTGATTATCAATGGTCATTGGAAGCAAAAGTTGGAAACAAAGAAGAATCAATGGTAGTTAGGAAATATATCCGTGACGATAGAAATAACACTGGGGTTTGCAAGATAGAATTTTGCAAGAGTAATGACTTATTCATTGCAAATACCTTTTTTCAACAACACAAATGGTGGCTATACATGTGGGCTTCACCAGATGGAGTACACAGGAATCAGATAGACTATATCTGTGGCAAGAGGTGGTAGAAAATCTCAATATTTTTGAAAACAAGGCCAGGAGCTGACTGTGGAACACATTATCAACTTCTCATATGCAAGTTCAACTTGAAGCTGAAGAGAATTAAAACAAATCCACAAGAAACAAAATATGACCTAGTTTATATTCACTCCTCAATTTAGAGACCATCTAATGAATAGATTTGATGCATTGAACACCAATGACTGAAAACCAGAGAAATTGTGGGATGACATCAAGAACATCATCCAAGAAGAAAGGAAAAAGTCATTAAAAAGACAGGAAGGAAGAAAACACCAAAATGGATGTGAGAAGAGACTTTGAAACTTGCCCCTGAACAGAGAGTAGCTAAAGTAAATGGAAGAAATGAGAAGATAAAAGAGATGAATAGAAGATTTCAAAGAGCAGTTTGAGAAGACAAAGTAGTAAATTATTATAATGAAATGTGCAAAGACCTTGAATTAGAAAACGAAAAGGGATGCACACACTTGGGATTTCTCAAGCTGAGAGAACAGAAGAAAAAATTTAAGCCTTGAGTTGTAATATTGAAAGATTCTATGGACAAAATATTGAATGATGCAGGAAACAGCAAAAGAAGATGGAGGGAATACAGAGAGTCACTGTAACAAAAATAACTGGTCAATGTTAATCCATTTCAGGAGGTGGCATATGATCAAGAACCAATGGTACTGAAGGAAGAAATCAAAGCTGCACTGAACAAGTGGGTGAAAAACAAGGCTCCAGGAATTGATTATCCATTCAGATGTTTCAACAAAAGGATGCTGCACTGGAGGCACTCACTCGGTTATGACAAGATATTTGGAAGAAAGCTAGCTTCCTAGCCAGCTGACTGGAAGAGACCCATATTTGTACCCATTCCAAAGATAGGTGATCCCACAGAATGTGGGAATTACTGAGCAAAATCATTAACATCACATGCAAGTAAAATCATTTTGAAGATAATTCAAAAATGGTTACAGTAATATAGCAATACAGAACTTTCAGAAATGCAACTGGATTCAGAAGAGAACATAGAATGAGGGACATCATTACCAATGTCAGATAGATCTTGGTTGAAAGCAAAGAATACCAGGAAGATATTTACTTGTGTTTTATTGACTATGAGAAATCATTCAATTGTGTGGATCATAACAGATTATGGATAACATTGAGAAGAATGGGGATTCCAGAACACTTCATTGTACTTACGAGGAACTTGTAAATTGACCAGGAGGCTGTCGTTCAAATAGAACAAGGGGATACCGCATTATTAAAAATCAGGAAGAGAGTGCATCAGGGTTTTACCCTTTCACCATACTTATTCAATCTGAATGCTGAGAAAATAATCTGAGAAGCTGGACTATATGAAGAAAAACATAGCATCAGGATTGGAGGAAGACTCATTAACAACCTGTGATACACAGATAATACAACTTTGCTTGCTGAAAGTGAGGATGACTTGAAGCACTTACTGATGAAGATCAAAAATTATAGTCTGCAGTATGGATTACACTTCAGTGCAAATAAAACAAAATCCTCACAACTGGACCAATAAACAGCATAATGATAAATGGAGAAAAGTTTTAAGTTGTCAAAGATTTCATATTACTTGGCTCTACAATCAACACCAAAGGAAGCAGAAGTCAAGACATCAGATGATGTATTGTATTGCACAAATCTGCTGCAAAAGAACTGTTTCAAGTGCTGAGGAGCAAAAATGTATCCTTAAAGACTAAGGTGTGACTAACCCAAACTATGATATTCTCAATTGCCTCATAGGTATGTGAGAGCTGAACAATGAGTAAGGAAGACTGAAGAAGAATTGATGCTTTTGAGCTGTGGTGTTGGTGAAGAATGCTACTTTTACCATGGACTGCTAAAAGAAAGAACAAATCTGTCCTGGAAAAGTGCAGCCAGAATGCTCCTTGGAAGAGAGAACAGACAGACTTTGTCTCACCTAATTTGGTCATGTTGTGAGAAGGGACCATTTTCTGGAGATAGATATCATGCTTATGCTTGTATAGTGGAGGGTCAACAAAAAAGGAAAAGGCCCTCAATTAGATGTGTTGACACAGTTGCTGCAGTAATGGACTCAGGTAGAGCAAGGATCATGAGGCTGGCACAGGACTGGGCTGTGTATCATTCTGTTGTACATAAGGTTGCTGTGAGTTGGAGATGACTCGACAGCACCTAACAACAGCAACATTTTAGAAAAACCCAAATCAATGAAAGTTCTAACATTTGTATTTTGTCAGCTCCTGGCAGAGTTTCAGGTTACTTAACCTCTGCTGGCTGTGTTACACAAGAGGTTAAATTCCCTGACTTTAACACCCTTGTTGGCAATTTAGTGGTTCTGAAGCTATACACAGGAGCTTTGATGGTGCTATGGTTAAAATATTGGGCTGCTAAAAATAAAAAATTGCGGTTCAAACCCACCAGCTGCTCCAAGGTGAGAAAGTGTGCTCCCATAATGATTTATAGACTATAAAGTTGTTGTGAGTCAAAATTGACTCAATGGCAGTGGGTTGGTTTAATTTGAAGATATACATACTGAACCATAGGGAAATTTGCTTTTGCTTTGATAAATTGGAATTTCTCAACATTATTGTAACAGCTGAGTGATCTCTGCCCTCCCCCATATGTTTAATCTCTCCAGCTGATTTTTTCCATTGGGTTATATGGGGGCCAATTTGCTCTTCAGGTAACATGAAGGGATATGGTCAGGAGTGAGAAATGAACCTAAAGGTTAAATATTAACAAGAAAACACACAAAAATTTAACTGTTTCAGAAAATTACAGGAGATAAGAAGCAGGCAAGGAACAAATACCATACCTTAATCATGCTCTTAGTTTTTTGTCAATGATTTTAACCTCTAAGAAAGATATTCTAAAGATTTTCATTTTTCTCTGCTCACTAATATGTTGGCTTGTACATAATGATATCACATTGGGTTAAGAATTAATAGTATTAATTAATTCTAAGGGATTTTAATAGCTCAATTATTTTTTTTTAATTTTCAATTTTTTTAATTACAAAGGTTGTAGAAATAAAACAAAAAACATCAGTAAGATGAGTTTTAAATATTGTTTGAAAAAATATATTTTTTCTCACAGGTACATTAAATCCAAATAATAGAACTTATTCATACTTCCTCTGCCAATGGAATGCCTAGAATCAGGACAGTGTGGAACAAAAGTATATAAGAGATCATGGGAGCAAAAAATGCTAACAGAAAGTTCTACAGGAAAAAGGGGTTAAATTATATTCTCATGTGTTTTGGTTCTCTGTTGTTGTTGTTGTTGTTTGCCATCAAGTCGGTCCGGACTCATAGCGACCCCTCCTTGGGTTTCCGAGACAGTATCACTACAGAAGTAGGAATGCCCAACCTTCCTTCTGAGGAGTGGCTGGTGGGTTTGAACCGCCAGCCTTCTGGTTAGCAGTCAAGTGCCTTAGCCACTATGCTACCAGTTCTCTAGTGCTGCTATAACAGACATACCACAAACAGATGGAAGGGACAAACAGGGAGCTGTTATCCTACAATTTAAGAGGCTAGAAGTCTAAGTTCAAGGTGCCAGCTCTAGGGGCTGAGTGAAGACCCTTTGACCTTGGACTTCAGCTCTGTTTCTTGCTTATGGCTCACTGCAGCTGGAGATGACTCTTAACTCAGGCAGCACTGGCTGCTGAGGCTAATAAACCCAAAATTAAAAAGTAAAAGGACACAGTACCAACATTATCAAGCAAAAGGGCAGGCCATAGTTCAAGTCCAGACACAGTCCCAAGATGTGCAGGCAACATGGCAAGCTAAGACTTAATTAAGGCTCGGCTAAATGCAGGTTCAATCATGCCAAAAAGTTTGAGACCTTTTTAATAGCTTCTTATATACTGGAAGAGGATCATATTCTAGAGACAGCTACTCAGCTGCTCACAGCAGATTCCACCATGGAGTTGTTTACCAGTCTCATCGTGGGGAATAACTACATCCAGCTGTCCATCCACTCAAAATCAGCCCCAGCTAAGTAGGAAAATAACCTTTACTAACACACCATGGAACAAACAACTAATTACTTTAACCATGGTAGACAAATTTGGGTGGGGAAAGGGCTGATATTAACAGAGATGTTGTTGTTGTTATTAGGTGCCATCAGGTTGACTCCAACTCATAACTACACTCTGTACAACAGAACAAAACACTTCCTAGTCCTGTGGCATCCTCACAATCCTTGCTATGCTTGAGCTAATAATTGTAGCCACTGTGTCAATCCAACATAGTGAGGGTCTTCCATTTTTCCACTGACCCTCTACTTTACAAAGCATGCTATCCTTCTCCAGGGAATGGTGCCTTCTGACAACATGATAAAGTAAGTGAGAGGAAGTCTGGCCATCCTTACTTCTAAGGAACATTCTGGCTGCACTTCCTCCAGGACAGATTTATTTGTTCTTCTAGCAGTCCATGGTATTTTTCTGTATTTTTCACCAGCATCACAATTCAAAAGCATCAACTCTTCTTCAGCCTTACTTATTCTTTGTCCATCTTTCACACAGCATATGAGGTGATTGAAAATACCATGACTTGGGGTAGGAGCAATCTTTGTCTTCAAAGTGACCTTTTTAGTCTTTAACACTTTAAAGAAGTCCACTACAGTAGATTTGTCCAGGGTGATATAATGTCTGATTTCTTGACTGCTGCTTCCATGGATGCTGATTTTAGATCTGAGTAAAATTAAATCTTTGCTAGCTTCAATCTTTTACCTGTTTACCATTATGTTGCTTACTGGTCAAGTTGTGAAGATTTTTCTTTTCTTTATGTTGAGGTGTAATCCATACTGAAGACTGTAGTCTTTGATCTTTATCAGTAAAGGTGTCAAGTCATCTTCACTTTTAACAAGCAAGTTTCTATCATCTGCATATCACAGGCTGTCAGTGAGTCCTCCTCCAATCCTAATACTATGTTCTCATTCATATAGTGTAGCTTCTGAGATTATTTGCTCAGAATACAGACTGATAAGTATGGTGGAAATATACAACACCAACCCATAACTTTCTTGATTTTAAACCATGCATAATCCCCATTATTTGTTTGAAGGGCAGTCTTTTTGGTTTATTCACAAGTTCCTCATAAGTATAATTAAGGGTTTTGCAATTCCCATTCTTCACAGCGTTGTCTGTTATTTGTTTTGATCAATGATCAACACAGTAAAATGCTTTTGCTTACTCAATAAACAAAACAAAATAAAATAAAAAATACAGGGTAACATCAATCTAGTATTCTTTGTTTTCAGCCAAGATGCATCTGACATCAGATGGTGGTGGCAAAGTTGAACAGACCATAACAAAAGAAGAAATTGAACAGTCATTTTATTTATATATATATATATATATATATATTGTTGTTGTTGTTGTTGTTGTTGTTATGTGCCGTCCAGTCGGCCCCGACTCATAGCGACCCCTCCTTGGGTTTCCGAGGCAGTATCACTACGGAAGTAGGATTGCCCAACCTTATGTATATGTATATATATATATATATATAACAATAAAAACAATAAAAAAGTCCTAACCCAGAGGGTTTCACTGGTGAATTCTACCAAATGTTCAGAGGACTCACACCAATCCTATTCAAAGTCTTCTAGAACATAGAAAAAAGATGTAATCCTCCCTAACTCATTTTATGAAGTAAGCATAACCTTGATATCAAACCAGGCAAAGACACCATTACACAGGAAAACTACAGAGCAACTGCCTCACGAATATAGATGCAAAAATCTTCAACAAAATCCTACCCAATAGACTCCCCATCAACGTATCAAAAAAATAATACATTATGACCATGTGAGGTTCATATTAGGTAAGCAAGGAAGGTTCAACACTAGAAAAACAATCAACATCATTCATCACATATAAAATGCAAAGGAAAAGAACCACATGATCATATCAATTGATACAGAAAAGGCATTTGATAAAACCCGACACCTATTCCTGAACAAAACTCTCAGCAAGTAGGAAAAGAAGGGACATTCAACAACAACATTCAAAACCAACAGCCAACATTGTTCTCAATGGGGAGAGACTGAAACAATTCCCCTTGTGAACAGGAACCAGACAAGGATGCCCTCTATCACCACTTCTATTTAACATTGTATTGGATGTCCTAGCCAAGGCGATAAGGCAAGAAAGGGAAATTAAAGGCATCCAAATTGATAAGGAAGAAGTCAAACTATCCCTATTTGCTGATGATATGATCCCATACAAAGAAAGCCC
>NW_006922024.1:1994301-1995703 GCF_000298275.1 Orycteropus afer afer | reverse complement strand
GAAGACATGAATAGACACTTAATCAAAGAGGATAGTCAGGGAGTCAACAAACATAAGAAGAAAAGCTCATGATCATTAGTCACTAGAGAGATGCAAATCAAAACAACAATGAGATACCATCTTGCTCCAGCACTAGTAGCAAAGTTCAACAAGACAGAAAATAACAAATGCTGGTGAGGATGTGGAGAGAATGGAACTCTCATAAACTGCTGTTGGGACTGTAAAATGATACAGCCACTGTGGAAAACAGTATGGTGATTCCTTAAAAAGTTGGAATTAGAAATACCATCTGACTCAACCATTCCATTACTAGGTATATATCTTAAAGAAGTGAGAGCCAGGATAAGAACAGATGTATGCACACTCATGTTCATCTCAGTATATTTATAATACCAAAAAGATGGAAACAACCTACGTGCCCATCAACATAAGAATGGATAACCAAATATGGTATGTAAGCACAATAGAATACTATTCAATGCTAAAAAATAACATAGAATCTGCAAAACACTGTACAACATGGATGAACTTGGAGGAAATTATGCTGAGTGAAATAAGTCAGTCACAGAAGGACAAATATAGTATTAGTCCATTATTGTAAAAAGTCAAGTAAAAAGGTTTATATATGGAAGGGAATTTTCTTTGGTGGTTACCAGAGGTGGTGGGGAGGAGAGTGAATAGTAAATAGGTAGAGACAAGTATTTATTTGGGTGAAGAGAAAGGCAATGTACCAAATGTGAGTGATCAACATGGTAGCTTTGAGGAAGAGGAAGACATAGAGAAGTCATAGGAGGTACAGACAACAAAAATTAACCATTTTTCACATACAGTACTGCATTGTCAGTGATGGAAACATTGATATATGGGTGGATAGATGGGTGGACAGACTGAACCATTAGATATGTCTATGCAGGAGGGAGTGTGCCCATGACCATGTATAGAGTTGGCAGACAATGTTTCTACAAGTGCAGTATTTGTATGTTCTGTAGGAATTCCCAGGTATATAGTAGAGCTAACAAGGGACAAGGTTGTAGTCACTTCTAGATCACAGCCAGCTACCCAGAGGGAACGAGTAGTTGGACCTGTGGGCTTGAGACCATATTGCAGGGACATCTAGCTCAATTGCACAATATACTACAAAAAATCATTTTTCCACATCATACTTTGGTGAGTAGCGACTGTGAACTTAAAATATTGCAGAAAGCCATGTAGATGCAATGATAGGTCTCTCCTCATCCAGAGCAAAGAAGTATGAAGAAAACCAAAGGTGCAAGGAAACTATCAGTCCAAGTAACTGGTACAACATGCTATCTCAGCCTATATGACTCTGAGACCAGAAGAACTAGATGGTGCCTGGCTACCACTGTCAACCACTCAGAGGGGGATCTATGTAGAAGATCCT
>NW_006922024.1:1976346-1993986 GCF_000298275.1 Orycteropus afer afer | reverse complement strand
TTGTGGGACATTGTAGTCAATGTCATGAGACAAAGTATGTGTGAACTGCTGTGCGAATTTGCTCTGTAAAATTTCACTCAACTCATAATAAAAATTAAAAAAAGAAAGAAAAAATCTATCTGATATTGGTAATGATTTCCCTAGTTCTATGTCCACTTCTGAATACCAATTGAATTTCTGGAAGTTCTTGACAATATACTGCTTTAACCATTTTTAAATTATTTTTAGTAAAATTTTACTTGTGTGTGATATTAATGATATTGTTAATAACTTCCACATTCTGTTGGATCATGTTGCTTTGGAAATAAACACAAATATAGATCTCTTCCTGTCAGTGGGCCTGTAGCTGTCTTCCAAATTTCTTGGCATAGACAAATAAATGTCTCTAGTGCAGCATCATTTTGTTGAAATGTCATAAAGTATAGTCCATCAATTCCTGAAGGCTTGTTTATCACCAATGATGCTTCCCGCATCATTCAATATTTTGCCCATAGAAGCCTTCAATATTGCAATTTAAGGCTTGAATATTTTCTTCAGTTCTTCAGTTAAAAGAGATAAGGGAACAATAAGATCTTACTAAACTGAAACTATTGTTAACCAGCATTGGTGTCTCTCTGTGTCAGATGACTATATCTCTTAACGTATGTTCTTCTTTCTACCCTTAAAGGGTTATACTAGTTTTCAGTATGCTGCATTCAACAGCTTACTTCAAGATTTCTCCTGAAGATTTTCCATAAACAAAGGCTAATTATATGCAACATTTGTCCTTCTGGGAATTCCCTCACCTTGACAAGGTCAAAGTATATCTAGATTAGTCTTCTTCTACTGTGTCTGCTTTAAACTGCTGTGCTGTTTTGCCACAACAAACTGCAGAAAGAAAGCCTACTTTAAGCTCCTCTGAAATTTTGCCACAAGAAACTTTGGAAACAAAGGTGACTCTCACCACAGTCCAGAGAAGAAACATTAACACCATCATAGACGGTTCTAACCAGTATCTTGGCTTTGGATTTATCTAGGAAAGAGTAAGTCACAGTCTTGATGCTATAGAAGTTGAAGGAAACACAGTTCAAGTTGACAAAATAATTTTCTCACTTTGCTCTGCTCTTGTCCTTTAGCACCACTGGATATGCACGTGCCAATGAGCGTGCAGATTCTTCTTTCCTGGGAAACACTCTCATAATCCATAAATCCTCCAATTCAAGTCATTCCACACGCCTGGCTTTTAATCACAGAGAAATAAAATACATATCAATATTACTCTCTAAAGAAATATTATTTTCTCTCATCAAATTCCTATCTACTCATATATATTGGCTTAAAGCAGGGTCAGATTAAGACATCTGAGGGCCCTAACCACTGTTAGTCTGTGGTGCTCCTTCATTTGCTTATTCACTCATTCAAATGTCACATTTGAGGTATATATGTGTACATATGAATATATATGTATATATACATGTGCATATGTGTGTTTGTGTGTGTATCTTAGTTATCCATGATATAACTTCTTTTTAAATACAACTATAATAATCTGTTCTTGCCTAGTTGCATATTGGGTGATTGTAGCAAAAGTTAGATTCCACAATCCACCCTTAACTTTTGTTTAAAAAAGAAATAGTGTATTTTCCAGAGATCCACAAGTTGGACAGTTTCAGCTTCACAAGGAGCAGACCATAGGAGCAGGTGTCAATGAAAGTGTTAAAGTTATAGGGTCTTCACAGTTTAAGCAGTCAGGTGTTGTTAGTTGCTGCCATGCCAATTTTGACTCATGGAGACTTGGTGGTTTTCAAAACTATGACCTTTTAGGATCTCAAATTGGTGGGCTCAAATTACCAACTGTTCAGCTCTTAGTTGAGCACTTAACTGTTTGCATCATGCAGGGACCCCTAAAAGTAGACATGGAGTTGACTAGTAGGAAAAAAAAAAAAAAAAAAAAAAAACCTCTGCAATCGAGTTGATTTGACTCAGCAACCCCCCTCCTTGGGCTTCCAAGGTGGTACCTCTTTGGAAGTAGATTGTCCTTCCAAGGAGTGGCTAGTGGGTTTGAACTGCTACCCTCCTGGTCAGAAGCCAAATGTCTTAGGCACTATACCACCTGAGCTTCCAACAGATAGAACTCAAGTCATATATGTCCATATTTGATACTATTTTCTACATTGTCATCAGATTTTCTCTGAGAGGCTCATGTTGATCCACTTGTCTACAACTATTTATATCTGTAATAGAGCTAAAGTAAAATGTAAGACTTTTCTTTTTAAAAAAAAGAAAGTAAACTTGATTTGTGGTGAAATTGAGAACAGTAGACATGAGGGAGGTCAGTTGAGACTGAGATATCAGTATTTGTACATAACATTAGATTCAAAATTCAAGAGTATTCAAGGAAATGAAACAAAAGAGGGATAAAATTTTCTAAAGCAATGAAACAGTTATCACATCTCAAAGATTATTTGACATAGCAATTCTTTAGATTTGTATTTCTTACTTTGATAAAAATAAGTGTCT
The DNA here is from genome assembly GCF_000298275.1 of Orycteropus afer afer. Lineage (NCBI taxonomy): Eukaryota > Metazoa > Chordata > Mammalia > Tubulidentata > Orycteropodidae > Orycteropus > Orycteropus afer. The sequence goes on along the minus strand of NW_006922024.1, from coordinate 1,991,487 downwards.
GCTGAAAAAGAATGAAAATACTTTTTAAGATGCATACTGTGTCCAGTAGTTAAAAAGTTTTTTATGACAGTATTTTGAAGACAGTTTTTCTGAGTCTCAGGATTTACTGTGAAAATAAAGTTTCTAACAAATTATTTCTTTAAAAATTAGTATTAATTTAAATATGATGGAGATTTAAGATTTTAGGAAATATTTCTATCGCTTTCAATCTCTCTCCTTTTCCTCACTGGTTCCCTGACATATGTTTCATGCTGTGTCCGTATTCACCTCTATATCTGGGTCCTTGGGAAATCCTAGCCTATGGTAACAGAATAAAGTCTTTAGAAAAGATGAAAATAGGATGAAATTAGACATATAAAGACTTTTAGAATAATAATTCTATTTCCATCAAGTTGATTTTGATTCATAGAATACTTATGCAAGAAAATATTTCAACTCATTTATACATTAAATCTTTATTGACAGCCAACTATAAGCTGGTTATATATACTGTATGGTTCTTATATACTTATATAACTATATACTTCTTATTGTTGTTGTTTATAGTCATGTCAGCTCTGACTCATGATGATCTTATGTATAAAAGACAAAACATTGCCTGGTCTTGCACCATCTTCATAATCTTTAATGTTTGTTGTGATATATATTAGGTATTGAGAGTTAAATGGTAAGCAAAATTGGAGAAGTTTCCTATCTCCATGGAGTTCACTGTTCAGAGAATAAAACAGTAGTCATATACCACAAGAAAATATAAAATTACAGACAATATTTACATTTTAAAAGAGAAATATTTTGGTCTGTTGAAGTCTTAATAGTAAGTTTTGAATGGATCATGGTAGTCATGAGGACTATCATAGGGGAAACAATAATTGAACAAAGAAATAAAGAAACAGTAAGAATTAACAAGGAAAGTTTTGAAAAGTCTTGCCTCAGAAAAAAAGATGTGGTGTTTTAGGAATTGAAAGAAGATTGGAATGGTTGGAACACAAAAATGGAGAAGAGCATAGGGTATGAAATATATATAGGCACTGACCCTGCATGGCTTGTAGCTCACATTAAGAAAATGGTCTCTGTTCTGAAGCTAATAGAAAGCTGAAGAATATTTATGGAAAATTGGTGATGTGATCAAAGTTGTATTTCAAAATGAAAACTCTATTGTATGATTGTGGAGAATGGATTTTGGAGAATATTGCAATATTCCAGGTGAAGATGAGGTTGGTGATAGAGAAAACAGAGAAAAAAAAAGATGAGTTGGATAAAATTCTGAGGTAAAATTGACTAGATCTGAGGAAAAATTTACTACTGAAGAGTCTGAGAAAGGAAGATGTCAAGGAAATTTTCAAGGATTCTAGCTTATTCAAAAGGCTAGATGGAGGGACAGTGAAGGAGGACTATGAATTGAGGAAATCTCAATTTTAGTTTGGGGTATGTTGAGTTAGAGCTCCTTTTGAGTCAACCAACAGAGGATCAAGTACAGAATTGGATATGCAGATGATAAAAAGAGCATAGGAGCGCTGGTAGCATAGTGCCTAAGGCACTTGACTGCCAACCAAAAGACTGGTGGTTTGGGCAATCTATTTCCGTAGTGAAATCGCCTTGGAAACCCAAGGAGGGGCCATTAAGAGTTGGTCCGACTCAATGGCACATAACAACAACAACAAAAAGTAGAATTAAAGTCCAAAGATGTCTTTAAAATGAATTTCATATGCGTAGACATTAATTTAAACACTTGTATAATATTATGACTTAAGTCAAGTTAAATTGTGGAAATTTAGGATTATATAAAGGATCAAGAAGACCAGTTCCCTTATTCCATATTCCCCTATACAGGAATGTAATCTACTTCCATCTTCAACTTCCCACATCAATGGAAAAAAAAAAACATGACAGGACCAAATGGAAGAAAGAAATGGAAATAATGGAATAAGGAAAGAAGAAATTCTATAAATTAGACAGAATATTTTGAGACAATGAGAGGCCATCGTAAGAAAGTATGACAGTATCTAACTGAGTTAACTTTATATACGACCTGATAGAATCAATCAAAAGAAAATTAAAGACATATTTTGCAACATCTTTAATAGACAGACAGGCAGATAGATAGATTTTAGATAGAGTGGAGTCTGATGATCTGGTAATATATTGAATGATGCTTTCCTCTAAACCTTAATGATAAGGTTATTTTTGGATACCAATCTATAGGAAAATACATTTAAAATGTAGTTTGTAAATACGAGTTTGAATCCAAGCATACCAAAGAACCAAGTTTGAATCAAAGAACAACATATTTTTAAACCAATTAGTAATTCACTATGACAACTGAAAACCAAAAAATACCCAAACTCACTGCCATGGAGTTGATTCTGATTCAAGGCTACCACATTGGTTTTCCAAGGCTTTAAATCTTTACGGAAGCAGATTGTCTGCAGAGCAGTTGATGGGTTTAAACTGCTGACCTTTTGATTAGCAGCCAAAAGTCCTACCCACTACACCACCAGAGCTCCTTATGGAAACTAAACTGTTAACAAAATAATGCCAAAGCCAAAATGCACTGGCAAAAGTAGTAGTAGACTTGAGATTAACTCTCAGAGGAGTGGTGTCATGAAGAAGAGCTGGATCTCAAATCCAGTGCTTTGTTAATTGATGGATCATATTTGGAAGCTGGATCATTGAAAAATAGTGAGTCTTTTGCTTTCCTATATAATTTTATAACACAAGGACCTGTAAGAGACATTCAGGGAAGGACAGCTTGTGAACAATTGTTCATATACATGTTCAACATCGAACAGTTTGAAAAATATATTTGCTTCTGGAGTAAGAAGGTAGATTCTTGAAGGACATTAGGAAGTTGTTGGGAGGATCCAAAACCACATAGGCACAGGAATCATTGGACTCCTGGACTGGTACCCTGGAATAGTGGAGTCCCTGACTCATGCAAATAGTTAATGCAGTCATCTGCTAGCTGAAAGTTTTAAATCCACCTAGTGATCTATGTGCAAAAAATAAATCAGCCATTGAAAACTCTACTCTGACTCATATGTGGTCACCATGAGTCAGAATCAATTCTATAACAATTGGTTCTAATAATAGCCCCCTGGAATAAAAGGTAGATTAAATGATTCAACCTTTGTTTAAGAGTCCCCAAGATCACCTTAGATTTCGTTCAGCTATTCATTTGGAAAACTCAAAGGATTCAGCATATAGTCAAATTCACAGCTATGATTTATTGCAATGAAAAAACAAACTCACTGCTATTGAGTAGGTTCTGACTCATAGGGACCCCTGTTGGGGTTCTGAGGTGGTAACTCTTTACAGAAGTAGATTACTCCATGTTCCTTCCACAGAGTGAAAATGATTGGTAGGTTTGAACCTCCAACTTTCTGCTTGGCAGTCAAAATGTCTTAGGCACTGCACTGTCAGAGCTCCTTGTTACAATGAAAGGATACTATAAAAAATAACTTTAAAAAAAAAAAAAAAAAAGCGAATGGTGCTTTTCAGGTGGAGAGCAGATACAAGCTTCCTAGGATTCTCTCCCATTGAAGTCACACAGTGTGTGTTTAATTCCTCATCACAATGACTTGTGACAATACATGTGAAATATTTTCTACCAGAGAAGCTAATTAGGGACTCAGTGCCCAGGGTTTTTATTGGGGGCTGGTTACAAAGATACTCTCTTCCTAGCATGATCCAAAATTCTGTACTCCAAGATGGAAGGCAGGTGTTTAGAATAAGACATATTGTTTATACAAATGTTTAGGCATAGTGATGCATGCTCAATACCTCTAAGAATAGTGGGAACCTCTCTGAAATCTAAGCTCCCAGACACCAACCAACCAAGAACAACCTTGCAAACAGAAAAAGGATAGCAGTCTCAGGTGTGTTTTGTTAATTCTTTTCTGCCCTAGCCCAACTGCAATTTACCAAGTACAAAACACTAAGAACTTTTATAATATGCAAAGTGAGTACTGAAAGATGAAGAGTTTGAATATTATATTGAAGATAAAAAAAGAAACATTACAGTATAAAATTTCTGAGTAGCACAGACAGGTTATGTAAGCTTCCAGGGCCTATGTTTGAGTTGGCACATGGGATGAAATCCAAGACTGCAATGTTACCTGAGCTTGACTAGTTGCTGGCATTAAAGGAAGGGTTTGACAGCTTAGAAATTGCCAAGGAAACATATGCTGAGTATGAGACCATCTGGCGTAAGAAGTTGGAAAAAAAAAATTAGCTTTGTAATAATATGAAAATATTGTTTTTATGCTGCAATGCAGAGGGAGGCTTAGGAATGTGACTCAGAGAGACAGGCAAGGATCAAGAATGTGCAGGCAGTAGTCACTTAACACTGGATTCTTTTACCTTCAACACAGGCTATCAAAACCCCTGAGAGCTTTCCTCCAATCAAGACTTTCCTTTATTGTTACAATTCATTCAGGTGGAAGAGGAGAAAATCATGACATGCAAACAGACACACACACAAACATACAATGCACACTTGATTCAAACATAACAAGAAACACAACATGTGTCTAAGACAGTGTCTTAGGCTAAAGCTCACTTTATGATTGATAAAATGGAAGATCCCAGAGCAAGGCATGTTGTTATATCAGAAATAAATTTAAAAAAAAAAATAGAAATTCATCAATTGCTAATTTGACCTTCCACAATCATCTTAGTTCAGTATGGAAAAATTAGCCCAGAACTCAGTGAGGAAATTGAAAATACAATAGAAAGAAAGACATTATAGAAAAATGCCATTCTAATGGTAATATATAAACTCTTGTATTTTGAACATCCAACTCTTGGAATGGGATAATATTTAATAATTAATCGGTACTTTAAAGCACTACAGTGTCCTTTACTTGAGGCAGGAAACCACGTTCCTAGTGATACTTCATGAAGTAGATGTTGATTAAAGACTTGTGGACACACACAAAAAAAAAACCTCTATTATAGGATTCTCCATTTTACTGCATTCCAAAGAAGGAAATAATGTTGAGATATTAGCTTTAGAAATATTCAGATTGGTGTAAATCAGCAATTCAAGGACTACTTCCAATAATTTTAATGGATATGGCAAAGTAAGATGTTTAACAGCAATTTCCTATATAAGCAGAGAATTTTCAATATGAAACAGAAGAGTCAGCGGAATTGTCATGTGTAATTTTCTTCTCCAGCCATTCAAAACCTTAACAACTAGAACCTCCAGAAGCATGCACCATACCTCAACATTCAGGAGGGAGAATGCTGTGATGCCACAGAGGGATAAAGGAGAAATTTAGGAACTCTTTCCAAGTAGCATTTTATTTATCAGCTTTGAAAATCCAACATTGATTTGTATCTATGTGTACACACACACACATATACATGAATATATGTTGTTGTTGTTGTTATGTGTCGTCGAGTCAGACCTGACTCATAGCGACTCCTTGGGTTTCCGAGGCAGTATCACTATGGAAGTAGATTGTCCCATCTTCATTCTAAGGAGTGGCTGGTGGGTTTGAACTGCCAGCCTTCTGGTTAGCAGTCAAGTGCCTTAGGACTATGCTACCAGAGCTCCTACATGAATATATAAGTATATATAAACACATCAAGAAGAATGTGTATGTGAAAAACTGGAAGTCAAATCTTGACATGCAATCTGAAAGTCACAAGTACATATAAACTACCAGACTACACTGCTGCTGCAAGGTCAATTTTCATTTTGTTATAGACCTAATAGAATTCCTGAAAATCAATAAAATGAACCCAAAAAGCATATCTAGAACCAGAGTCATAGTTGGGATTTTTAAGTGTGACTTGGTAGTATCAGTTACCTCGGGAACTGGTTGGAAGGAAACTTCCAGGCCTTACAAAATTTATGACAAAGACACTCTGCTTAGCCCTTGCTGTAGCCTACAAACCCGCTACCATCTTCTTGATCCCAACACATATTTTCCCTATGGAACAGAGTAGAAATACTCCATTGGTTTCTAAGGTAGTAAATTGCTATGGAACCACACTGCTTCATCTTTCTCTCATGGAGATTTGGCAGGTCTGATCCTCCAATCTTTTGAGTAGCAGCTGAATTCTTTAACCATTGCACCACCATAGCTTTCAGACCTGTAGTGTATGTGCTTGGCTGAGAAGTCAACGAGGTGAAGCTACCACCTGTGGGATTATGGTTGAATGCCTCTAAATCTGAATCCCATGCAGGCAGAAGTAGAGGGCAGTGCCATAGAACTTCAGTTGGCCTTGGATAGCTGGTACTCCACCAACACTCCTCCCAGGGAGTATGTGAAGCACTTTTAGACAGTGTCCTCAGCAACACCCCACTACAGGTGGGACCGGGGTCCAGTGTGGACTGCTTTTCCTCCCAGAAACTGCCATGGTCAGAGAGGCAGCCAGCTCTTCACCTGTCATGCACCACATGTTCCTGGGCAGCCTGGTATTTAGGAGCTCTGGTGGAGCTGTTTAAAGCATTGGCCTGCTTAAACAAAATGTCAGTAGCCCACCAGCCACTCCATAGAGGAAAGATGAGGAAGTCTACTTCCATAAAGATTTACAGACTTGGAAATTCCAAGTGGCAGTTCTACTCTGTCCTATAGGGTCACTATTAGTTGGAATCAACTTGATGGCAGGGGTTTCAGGTTGGGTTTGTTTTGAGTTTAGCCTACAAAGAATGAGCATGAATACCAGACTTTGAGAAAATGGAGGTGGAGGCAGCCAGCAATGTTCAGGGAGAGTATGGATATCATAAAACTTCTACTTTAGGAGATAATGTTTCTTCTGTGTGGAAGGAATCAGGGTGAACACTATGAGGAATGGACAATGTATCCAAGTTAAACAAAGAGAAAGGATAGGTTATTATTTAATGGAGGAATGGAATCTCATAAAGACCAAGGAGTAATCTCCTCAGAATATAGATACATATATTAATGCAGGCATAGATACAAGAAATACAAGAATATCTCCAAATATTGTCAATAAATAATAATATCTAAGTATCCCATGTGTTAATAAAATTTGAATTGGAAAAGAGGTTCACAGTAAAAAAATATTAATTTAATTGGGCAAATATATTACATACTTAGAAAAATATAAGAAGTACTGGGATGTATATTTGGTTCTCTTTGTGGTTTTACATTTAATACATTAATAACAACTTTATGTTCTTTTTTTCTGGGAATGTGCTTTCCTAAAACTATATTGAAAAGGAATGAGAATACAGCTTTGTGAAAAGTATGTTACTTGGGGCCCTATTTTCTTAGGGATATTTAGTAAGTACCTCCTCAACCTCCACCCCCCTAACACACACACACAAAGATGCTATGTTTAAGTAAAGACAAGGACTATTTTGTCAGGCAAAGCTACGCAGATTTCTCTAGTGTAGATGTGAAAAGAGAAAGAATGCATTGTTTTGCATTCAATAACGTAGACTATGTTTAATTCTCCGAAATGACTTAAGTGCAGGCCCTGATTTAGAGCAGTAAGTTGTCCACCATCTATCTGCCAGTTTGTCCTACTGTGGTGACTTGCATATTGCTGTGATACTGGAAGTTATGCAATCAGCATTTCAAATACGAGCAGGGTCACCAGTGATGGACAGTTTTCAGAGGATCTTCTAAACTAGAAAAAAGGCCTGGCAATCTCTCACCAAAAATTAGCCAATGGAAACTTTATGGATCACAACAGAATATTTTCTGACTTTTTTGCTTATGACATGTCATCAGGAGGGACATCATATTTGGTGAAGCAGAGGGAGAGCAAGAGTGAGGGAGACCCTCAGAGAGATAGACTGGCATAATAGTCGTAACACTGCACACAAACATGTCCATGCTACTGATTGTGAGGATGACACAGGACCAGGCAACATTTTGTTCTGTTGTATGTAAGTCTACAATGATTTGGAGTTGACTTCACTTATCTGTCTGTCCAGGAGCTCTGGTAGCATAGTGTCTAAGGCACTTGACTGCTAACCAGAAGGCTGGAGATTCAAACCCACCAGCCACCCTCGGAAGGAAGATGGAGCAATCTACTTCCGTAGTGATACTGCCTCAGAAACCCAAGGAGGGGTCACTATGAGTTGGGTCTGACTCGACGGCACATAACAACAACAACAACATCTATCTGTCCGATAAGCTGCAAGAGACAGTTGAGAAATGCCAATCTCATGGGGCATTCTCAGGCTTTTCTACATTTAGAGAATGCACTTATTAAGCCACACAGAAGTAAAATAGTGACGCTGATGCTGCCAAAGGTAACCAACCCCAAGTTTCAACTGCACTTGGTGCGGCTTCACTGCCCAAAGGATTGAAATGGTACCTGTATAGAATCACTGTTTCCTCGGGCTCGACTCTGGACTATTTTTGCTTTTCATTGGAAATATATTGTCCAATAGTTTATTTAAGTGTCCATTTCATAGCTTGATAACTTTTCACAAATTGACACAACACAGCAATCAGCATCCAAACAGAAAACAAGATTGTGAGCGCCCAGACAAAACTAATAAGGAAACTACTATTCTGACTTCTATCAGCATAGATTAAATTTCCCCAGTTCCTAATAAATATAAATAGTGCATATAATAGTATGTACTATTGCATCAGGCTTTTTCTCAACTTGTTTTTGGAGAAATTCTTCCATATTGTTGCACATAATTTAATTTATTGCTGTTTAGTTTTCCATTGATTATACCACACATTATTAACCATTCTACTGTGGATGAGTATTTTCATAGTTACCAACTGTTTGCTATTGTAAGCATTCTAGTCATCAACTCAAGAAAAAAATCTGTTCAATGGAGCATCATTTTTAACTCTCAACATAAATACATTTACTCAATGCACAGTGCATTTTCAGAAAGTAAATAAATCCACTGGAAAAAATATCTTGCACTGCATCCTTCCCAGGGCTGAGATACAGAGTTAATATGGAGTTAAATACTGTGTTCATAGTTAATTAGGTTAGTTTTTGCTTCCTGTCCCTGCTTTGTGTGTGTACACACACACACACACACACACAAGTCAATTGCCATCAAGTCAATTATGAGTCACAGCAACTCCATGTTTCAGAATAGAAGTTCATTCCATTGGGTTCTTAATGGCTCAAATCTTTCACCATTAGATCACTGGACCTTTATTCTTATGTGCTTCTGTGTATATTCAAACCACCAACCTTTTGCTTAGTAGCTGAGTGTTTAACCATTTGCAACTCCCAGGGATGCCTTTAAAAACAATCTGACTGGTTTACCACAGTTAACTTTAAATTGTCATTCCCATTCTTACTTGTAATGACCCAACTGGGTTTATTTAATCTTGAATTTCTTTCCATTGTAAATGATTTATTTTTCAACATATGAAATATTACATTACATACATATATGTATATGTATATATCTATATATATTATACTGTTACAAAGTTATCGAAAGTGGTTTTACTAATTTGTCCTTCTATCAGTGGTGTATTTGAGTCCTGGTTGCTCGACATCCTCTCTAATACTTGACATTGTCTCTCATTTTCATTTCAGGATTGAAATGGTACCTGTATAGAATCACTGTTTCCTCGGGCTCGACTCTGGACTATTTTTGCTTTTCATTGGAAATATCTTGTCCAATAGTTTATTTAAGTGTCCATTTCATAGCTTGATAACTTTTCACAAATCTGGTGAATAAAAAGTAGTGTCATATGGGGCTTTAGTTTTCATTTCCCTGATGACTAATGATTTTGAACATGTCTAATGTGTATTGGCCTTTTGAATGTTCTCTTCTGCAAATTATCCTTTTGCTCATTTAAAAACATGTGGTTATTCATTTTCCTTTGATTTGTGGGAACTCATATATTCTGGTTGTGATATCTTTAATGTATATTTTCTTTGTGAATATCTTCTTTCCAGTCTGTAGGTTGAATTTTCACAATTTTAAGTTTCTCTTGATATAACAAATTTCTAAATTTAATACGTTGTTGTTGTTATGTGCTGACCAGTCTGACCGACTCATGGCGGCCCCTCCTTGGGGTTCCGAGGCAGTATCACTACGGAAGTAGATTGCCCAGCCTTCCTTCCCAGGGGCAGAGCACTTGACTACTAACCAGAAGGCTGGTGGTTCAAACTCACCAGCCACCCCTGGGAAGGAAGGTTAAGCAATCTACTTCCGTAGTGATACTGCCTCGGAACCCCAAGGAGGGGTCGCCATGAGTCGGGTCCGACTCCACGGCAGATAACAACAACAACAAAAAATCTTTGCATAGTTTGGCCTCTGTTTAAGAAATTATTGCCTATTCCAATGAAATGTGTTGACACAGTGGCTGCAACAATGGGCTCAGGTATAGCAGGGATAATGAAGCTGGCACAGAACTGGGCAGTGTTTCATTCTGTTGTACATAGGGTTGCTATGAGTAGGAGCTGACTGGATGGCACCTAACAACAATTCCAGAGACTGAATAAAAAACTTTTATATTTCCTTCCAAAACTTTTATTATTGTTATTTATATATTCTTCTTCACAAATAATCCTATAAAGTACAGAATGACTTCCTTATTATGGATTATTTTTCTTGCCAAACATTCTAAAGTTATGGTTGGGAATAGCAATTCATAAAAAAAAAAAAAAAAGTAGAAGAAAAATAAATTAGACATGACAAACTTGTACCCTAATGGCAAAATTTGACCTTTAGCCATATTTTGTTTGGTCTAGAGTGCTTTTCAAAAATTTGAAAATAGTTTCAAATTGTTATGTATAATCAAATTTTATAATTCCTTTAAAATATTAGAGATTTGGTAATACTTCGTTGTTGTTAGGTGCCATCATATTTTTCTCTTCTATTCTAACAGCACCACACATTTAACTTTCCTGCTCAGGTGACATACAGCCTAAAGTATTTGACTGCTAACCAGAAGGCTGGCAGTTCAAACCCACCAGCCACTCCTCAGAAGGAACACTGTACAATCTACTTCCATAGAGATACCACCTCAGAAACCCAAGGAGGGGTCTCTATGAGTTGGATTCAACTCAATGGCAGTGACTTTTTTTTTTTAATGCTTAGAAAAAGTACATAGATATTTACTTTGTTTTGTATCATAAATTAAAAATAAAAAGAGCTCTAGTGGCACTGTGGTTAAAGCACTGGTCTGCTAACCAAAAGATCAGTGGTTTCAACTCACCAGCTACTCTGAGAGAGAAAAATGAGGCAGTTTGTTTCTATAAAGCTTTATAGCCTTGAAAACTATATGGGGCAGCTCTACTCTGTTCTATAGTGTCACTATGAGTCAGAATCAATTCGATGACAGTAGGTTTGATACTATAAATAAGTTCTATAATTTTAAGCATCATAATTATCATCATACCTTATCAAATGGAGCATTCTTGGGATGCAGATGGATCGGGTATCTTATTTTGCAAACCACTCTCTGGAAACTGGCAAGGACTATGAAGAAATATTCATCAAAGTAATAAAATTATGTATAGCACTAGGAGATAATTCAATAAAATTGTTAGCAGAAATTTAAATTAGTTTGATGTGAAATCTGAGTTCATTTTTTAACCTAAAAGTATGTAATGAATAAACAATCCTAATAACAAGTTGCCTTAGAGTTGATTCTGACTTGTGGTAACCTAATATGTGTCAGGGTTGAACTGTGCTCCATAGTGTTCTCAATGGGTGATTCTTCCTAAGTAGATCCCCAAGCATTTTTCAAGGTGCGACTGTTTAGACTAGAATCTCCAACCTTTCAGTGAACAGTCTAGGGAATCAACATTTTCAAGACCCAGGTAGTCCACAAGCCTAACAGGTGGTTACAAAGTATCAAAAATAGAAGTAACAATGGAAACAGACCTAGAGGAAAGATTGGGACCTACATTTTGCCCTCTAAGGCATCTCCTTCCCTTCTTCAAGATGACAGTCTTTCAAACAAAGGAGAGAGAACTTCACACAAAGACCTATATGTATACAAATTATACAGGTTTCCTGAAGTGGCCAGAGAATTCCGTGTTGAAAATCCAAGGTCTACATCAAGTAACACAATTTTGTACCAATAGAACTTAATGGTAGTTTCTAGAATGATGACCTGCATAAAAGAACATCATTTTCTAGGACCATAATATTAGTTTAGAGGATGCCTGATTTGATAAGGCCCTGAGCTATGTGGAATCAGAGTTTCTGACATCATTCTGCCCAGAAACATTGTTAGTTCTAGTCTGTAAGACAGGAATACATTTTTACTGAGAGAGGGTTAAGTGATCCAGCAGCTGGGGAACATAAATAATTATTACCACTGTATTTTATGATAGGAGAAAGAATTAATGTGGGTACTATTTGCTTCTTTGTTGTTGTTGTTATGTGCCTTCGAGTAAGACCTGACTCATAGCTACCCCTCCTTGGGTTTCCAAGACGTTATCACTATAGACGGTATCACTATAGTCAGCCGCAGGAATCCAGCTGAGGAGAGGGAACTCAGGCACACCCAAAACAAACAGCAGTATGGGAGAGCAGGAGAAAGGGGAATAAAAGCCAGGAACCCAGACAGAGGAGCAGTCAGCTGCAGGGGTCCAGGTGAGGAGAGAGAACCCAGGCACACCAAAAGCAGCAGGATGGTAGAGCAGGACAAAGGGGATTAAAATCCAGGAACCCAGACAGAGGAGCAGTCAGCCACAGGGTTCCAGGTGAGTAGAGGGAACTCAGGCACTCCCAAAGAAGCAGGGTAGGAGAAAGGGGATTAAAAGCCAGGAAGCAGGACAGAGGAGCAGTCAGCCAGAGGGATCCGGGTGAGGAGAGGGAACTCAGGCATGCCCAAAGCAGCAGGACGGGAGAGTGGAAGAAAGGAGATAAAAAGCCAGGGACACAGACAGAGGAGCAGTCAGCCACAGGGGTCCAGGTGAGGAGAGAAAACCCAGGCACACCAAAAGCAGCAGGATGGTAGAGTGGGAGAAAGGGGATTAAAAGCCAGGAACCCAGACAGAGGAGCAGTCAGCCACAGGGTTCCAGGTGAGTAGAGGGAACTCAGGCATGCCCAAAGAAGCAGGGTGGGAGAAAGGGGATTAAAAGCCAGGAACCCAGACAGAGGAGCAGTCAGCACAGGGATCCAGGTGAGGAGAGGGAACTCAGGCATGCCCAAAGCAACAGAGTGGGAGAGTGGGAGAAGGGGATTAAAATGCCCAGGAATCTGGACAGAGGAGGAGTTAGCCACAGGGACCAAGGTAAGGTTGTATGAGAGGTTTCTAACAGGGAGACAAAAATTCTCTGTTGGTTTGTCCTACCATGGTGACATGTTGATGTGAGTTTCAAGGCTGAGCCACTGATGCTTCAAACCCAGTGGGGTGCACATGGTGCATGGGTATCATCCCAACATACAGACTGAGACAGACTAGGAAGAAGGAAGAGGCTGTCCACTTCTCAAATAATTGGCCATGGAAAACCTTATGAATAGCAAAAAAACACTGTTTGATACATTACCACACAACTTTATGAATAGTCTGGTTAGGTTAGAAAGCTCTCAAAATAAGACTGGGAGAGAGCTGCATCATCTGTGTAAACCCAGCCTTACTCCTATGGATAAACTAAAGCCTTTGAGACCTCCATTTGCTGATGTGGCACCACTCAAATTGAAGAGAAACAGCTGAAGACATCCATTAATCATTCGAACATGGAATGTATGAAGTATCAATCTAGGACAATTGGAAGTTGTCAAAATTGAAATGGAACACATAAAGATTGATATCCTCGGCATTAGTGAGCTGAAATGGACTAGTTTTGGCCACTTTGAATCAGAAAACCATGTGATCCACTATGCCAGGAATGACTGTTTGAAGAAGAATGGCGTGGCAGTCCTCATCACAAAGAATGTTTCAAGATCTGTCCAGAAATACAATGCTGTCAGTGCTAGGATAATATCCATACACCTACAAGAAAGACGTGTTAATACAACTATTATTCAAATTTATGCTACAACCACCAAAGCTAAAGATGAGGAAATTGAAGAATTTATCAACTTCTGCAGTCTGAAATTGACTAAACATTCAATCGGATGTGTTAATTATCACTGGTGACTGGAATGCAAAAGTTGGAAACAAAGAAGAATCACCCGTAGTTGGAAAATTTGGCCTTGGCCATAGAAATAATGCAGGAATTCTCATGGTAGAATTTTGCAAGACCAACGACTTGTTCATTTCAAAACACCTTTTTTCAACAACACAAATGGCACGTTTTCAACAACACGTGGACTTCACCAGATGGAGCACACAGGAATCAGATTGACTACATCTGTGGCAAGAGGCGGTGGAAAAGGTCAGTATCTTCAGCCAAAACCAGGCCAGGAGCTGATTGTGGAACAGACCTTCAACTGCCCATATGCAAGTTCAGCTTGAAGTTAAAGACAATTAAAACAAGTCCAAGAGAGTCTAAATATGATCTTAAATATATCCCTCCTGAATTTAGAGATCATCTAAAGGATAGGTTTGATGCATTGAACACCAATGACTGAAAACCAGAACAATTGTGGGAGGATATCAAGAACATTATCCATGAAGAAAGCAAGAGATCACTAAAAAGATGAGAAAAGAAGAGAAGACCAGAATGGATGACAGAAGAGTCTCTGCAACTTGCCCTTGAGAGGAGAGAAGCTAAAGCCAATGAAAGAAATGACAAGATAAAAGAGCTAAATAGAAGATTTCAAAGAGCAGCTCTAGCAGACAAAACCAGTTACTATAAGGAAATGTGCAAAGACCTGGAGTTTGAGAAAGAAAGGGGAAGAACATGCTCAGTATTTCTCAAGCTGAAAGAACTGAAGAAAAAATTTAAGCCTCGGGTTGCAATATTGAGAGATTCTATGGGAAAAATATTGAATGATGCAGGAAACAAGAGAAGATGGCAGGAATACACAGAATCACTGTACTAAAAAGAACTGGTTGATCTTCATCCATTTCAGGAAGTGGCATATAATCTAGAACCAATGGTACTGAAGGAGGAAGTCGAAGCTGCAACGAAATAATTGGTGAAGAACAAGGCTCCAGGAATTGATGGAATACCGTTTGAGATATTTCAACAAATGGATGCCCCATTGGAGGCACTCACTCTGTTATGCCAAGAGATTTGGAAGACAGCTACCTGGCCAACTGACTGGAAGAGATCCATATTTGTACCCATTCCAAAGAAAGGTGATCCCACAG
>NW_006922024.1:1944202-1975446 GCF_000298275.1 Orycteropus afer afer | reverse complement strand
CAAAGAAGAGTTGATGCTTTTGAGTTGTGGTGCTGGCAAAGAATGCTGAAAGTACCATGGACTGCTAAAAGAACTAACAAATCTTTCCCAGAAGAAGTGTAGCCAGAATTCTCCTTGGAAGTGAGAATGGCCAGACTTTGTCTCACCTACCTTGTTCATGTTGTCAGAAGGCACAAGTCTCTGGAGAAGGATATCATGCTTGGTAAAGTGGAGGGTCAAAGAAAATGGGGAAGGCCCTCAACAAGTTAGATTGGCATAGTGGCTGCTGCAATGATGGGCTCAGGTATAGCAAGGATCATGAGGCCGGTATAGGATCAGGCAGTGTTTTGTTTTGCTGTATAATGTGTGGCTATGAGTCAGAGATGAGTCAACTTCATCTAAGAACAAGAACAACAATCTAGGACCATCTATAGTGTCTCTGGTCATAATATTCAATAGTGGTAGCCAGACACCATCTAGTTCTTCTTGTCTCAGAATAGATGAGGCTGTGTACTTCATGTGTGTGCAGAAATATTTCAAATATAAGCCGCTCTCTTCCATTTTAGAAAATGGATGACATGAAGTCATGTTATAAATGTAAGACAGAGAAAGAAATTAATTGACAAAAGTACAAAAACTCTCTAGATAACTAAACTGAAAGTTTAGAACTTTTCTTTGTTTGATCCTTATATATAAAGAATAATTTATTTCCTAACTCAATGCAATTAATTCAGCTGCTATAGAAAATAAACAAAAAAAAATTTTAAAAATGTCTAGTATAACAACAATTGAAAAACATGGTAAATTTTTGGACAACAACACTGATGTAGCTTAAAAGTTCATTGGAATACAGTTTCTTCCACTTTAATTCCATATAAGTCTCCAACATATATAGGTAAGAAAAGTTTTTATAATCCACCAACCTTGTGTTTGCTCACTCAGAGCATTAATTTTTGAAGTCTTCCATATCTTGTATCCTATTTTCACCCACCTAGAACTTTGAAACTATTCCTTATGAAGAAATAGTATAAGAACATACAAAGCAAAAAGGGTCTTAAAACTTAAATATGTTATTAAGATTTTTCCCTCATCCCCAAGATAAAGAAAAAGTCTGGGTGGGAATGCCTAGTTATCTGGGGTACACTTTATAGCTTATGTCTAGCTCATTTAATTCAATATTGGCAGAGGTGTAAAACTAGTAGCAAATAAAGGCAAATTGCATATTTTTCAAAACATAAGAGAAATAACTACACTATCTACTGGGGCAATGAAACACATTTTCATTACAGGACAATTATTTTTTAGGTCCTCCTGTTTTATAGTCAGGGCTTTGATTGAGATGGAAAGAGTTCAATCATGGCCCATAGAAACAAAGTCTGCATATGTGTTGAATAGCAACCAAATCTCTTGCAAGTCAAACTTTGACTAGTGTAGGGAGCAGACAAGTAGCTGTGGTGGCACAGTCATTAAAGCTCTTGGCTGCTAACTCAAAGGTCAGTGATTCAAAGTCACCAGGTGTCCATGGGAGAAAGATGTGGCCGTCGGCTTCTGTAAAGATTTTGGTGTGGAAAACCATTCTACTCTGTCTTGTAAGGTCACTATAAGTTGAAATCAGCTCAACAACAATGAGGATTTTGGTTTTGTTTTGATTTTTGTAAACAGGCAGCAGTACCCAACTCAAGGATGACAGCCATCTGTGCTGTTTTGAATGTGTCCTGCCAATAATCCAATATTCCAAATAACGATCCTGAAAGTTTCCTGATACAGGAGATTGGATTATTGGCAGAACTGTGGAGAGGGACACACACATTCAAAGCAGGGCATTTAGTTGCCAGTTTTGACTGGGAAAATACTTCCTGTTTCCTACTGGATCAAAACTTGATGTGCAAGTGATTTGGTTTCTATGCAATGTGTAGGCTGTCCTTGTTCCTGTTGGCCAAGACTGAATCATTTTGAACTGGTTCAAAGTCCTGTTTAAAATATTATTACTGTTGTTGTTATGTGCTATCAAGTCGGACCTGACTCATAGCGACCCCTGCTTGGGTTTCCAAGGCAGTATCACTACGGAAGTAGATTGCCCCATCTTCCTTCCCAGGAGTGGCTGGTGGGTTTGAACCGCCAGCTTTCTGATTAGCAGTCAAGTGCTTTAGTCACTATGCTACCAGAGCTCCCACCTTAGGCATTAGGGAGACAAAAAAAGCAATTATACAATGAGTGAAAAATTCCCATAATATAAGGAAAATATTTCATTGGGATACAGCTTTATTTTCTTTTTACAGTTTTTTTTTTTTTTTTTTTTTTTAATTGTATCTTTTATATATGAATATTAGCAGAGAGGGGTGTGGAGCCTGAGGAAATCTGTCTCTAGTATTGCAAAGATTCTTTATCATAATAATTTCCTGAATTTTCCTATAGCTTGGACATATTTATGTTCATAGTTGATAGTCTGTTTGTATCATAGCAACACGATTTCTCTTTGACATGATAAAAATTTGATAGCTGCTCTCTTGTTTTATGAAGTTTTTTTGTTTGTTTGTTTGGTGCATAACACTTTATACCATGTGTTTTAAAAACCTGGCATATACCAACTGTTCTGGTTACCTAGTGCCACTCTAACAAGAATATACCACAAATGAGATGACTTGAACAAAGAGGAGTTTATTGTCTTACAGTTTTGAGACTTTAAGTCCATGTTCAAAGTGCCAGGCTCCAGAGGCTGGGTGAAAGCCCCTCAACCTTAGGCCTCAGCTCTGCCTCCTGCTCCTGGCTCACTGAAGCTAGAGGCTTTTCTTCACTCAGACAGCTGCTGGCTGCTGAGGCTGACAAACCCAAGACTGACAAGTAAAAAGGCACAGTCCCAATGTTACTAAAGCACATTCAGGCTAATAATTCAAGTCCACTGAAAGTCCCAAAGTCGGCAGAACATGGCAAGCTGCTGAACAATGATGTGGTTGCATGCAGGGTTCAAGCATGCCATAAGCTAGAGACTATTCCCCAAGCCTTCTCCTTGTATATAAGAAGCAGACCATATCCCTAAAGCAGCTACTCAGCTGCTCACAATAGATTCCACCATGGAGCTGATTACCAGTCTCTTCATGGGGAACACTACATACATCCAGCTGCCCAGCTACTCAACCAGACCTAGACAGGTTGACACATAAACTTAACTACCACATCCACAAAAAAAAAAAAAAAAATGCTGTTGAGTCAATTCCAATTCATAATGACCCTTCCTTGAGTTTTTGAGTCAGTATCTCTATGGAAGTAGATTTCCCAGTGTTCCTTCTGAGGAGTGGCTGGTGGGTTTGAACCACCAGCCTTCTGGTTATCAGTTCAATGCCTTAGGCACTACACCACCATAGCTCCTGCATATACTCACAGTCAGCGTTTATTTCAGATAAATGCATTTATTAATGTAACAATTGTATATTGAGATCCTATAGTGTGTCATAAAAACCAAATACCATATATCTTAGAGCTCTAGTGCTGCTGTAACTGAAATACCACAAGTGGAAGGCTTTAACAAACAGAAATCTTTTCTTTTACAGTTTAGGAGCCTAGAAATTCGGATTCAGAATGACAGCTCTAAGGACAGGGTGAAGGCCCCTTGACCTTGGGCCTACTGGAACTGGAGGCATCTCTTAACTCATTCATCTGCTGGCTGCTGCTGTTGAGGCTAATGAACCCAAGGTTAACAGGTAAAATGGCACAATCCCACGCATGCAGGCAACATTTCAGGCCACTGATTCAAGTCTACGAATTGGATATGGAGACTCAGCCAAAGAAAGTATCCAAATGTGCCAAAAAGCTAGAGAATTTTCCAAAAGCTTCTCCATATATATTGGAAATGGGACACCTGAATGTAACTCCTCTTCAACTACTTAGCAGTTTACAGCAGATTCCACCATGGAGATTATTACAATCTCATCATGAGGAATAACTGCATCAAGCTACCAGGACACTCAAAACCACAGCCCAGCCAAGTTGACACACAACCTTAACTACCACACCATCTAGTCAATTCTGACTCATGGCAACCTCTTGAGTAAATATGTGCTCCATAGGGTTTTCAATAGCTGATATTTTAGAAGTAGGTTGTTAGGCATATCTTCTAAGGCACCTCTTGGTGGACTCAGACTTCCACCTTTTCAGTTAATATATAGGCACATTAACTATTTGCCCCATGCCAGGACTCCACCACGTGTCATAAATAACACACTAAAAATAACTGCAAGATCTTGAAAAGTAATTAGACAAAAAATAAAACATACCAAATAGATCTTATTGCAGTCAAGTTAAATCCAACTCATAGCGATCCCTCCTTGGGTTTCCAAGGCAGTATTATTACAGAAGTAGATTACCCAATCTTCCTTCTGAGGAATGGCTGGTGGTTCAAACCCACCAGCCTTCTGGTTAGCAGTCAAACGCCTTAGGCACTATGCTAACCAAAAATAACTATGCTCCCCAAAAACAAAATATACAAATAGCATGGTACAGATAAATAATAATAATAATAATAACTCACTGCCATCAAGTTGATTTTGACTCAAAGCGATTCCCTTTGGGTTTTAGAGGTAGTAAATCTGCACAGAAGTAGATTGCCCAGTCTTCCTTCTGTGGAGTTGCTGGTGGGTTTGAACTGCCAACTTTCGGATTAGCAGTCACATGCCTTAGGCGCTACACCACCAGAGCCCCTTAATACAAATACATAAACAAAACAAACAAAACAAACAACAACAAAAAAAAAAAAAACTCACCGCTGTCAAGTTGGTTCCAACTCATAGCGACTCCTCCTTGGGTTTCTGAGGTGGTATTTCTATGGAAATACATTGCCCAGTCTTCCTTCTGAGAAGTGACTGGTGGGTTTAAAACATCAGCCTTCTGGTTAGCAGTAAAATGCCTTAGGCACTACACCACAAGAGCACCTTAATGCTTCCTGAAGAGGATGCCTATGCTGAATTTCTAAAGAAAAGAAATTAGAATGATAAAAAAGGTGGAGAGTGGTTTCCTGGTGAAAAAGCAACATATGCAAAGGCACAGAAGTGTTAAGATAATGGAACAACTATAGAGAATAATGAGTAGTCAGGGGTGGGAGTGATGGACTATTGAGAGCTAATTAGGTTATCTAAGACCAGATCTCAAAAGGCCAGGTGAAAAGGTTTACACTGAAGCTATTGAAGACCTTTAAACTGGGAAGTGACATAAAATTTGTATTTTGGAAAGATTATTCTAGCAGCTATCTTAAGCATGGATGGACTGGAGGTAGATGAAACAACAGGCAGAAAGAAGGCAGTGATGAAAGAGAAAAAGAAGTGAGAAGGCATATGTACTGCAGGCGCTGGATGCCTGGAAGGTTCACTCTCATTTGGGACAGATGGAAGAACACTCTTGGAGGCAGAGGAATGTGGGACTGAGACATGCTTTAATCACACAGCATCTCTCAGGTCACTGCTACAACGGCAGCTTTTGCTCCTAAAGAAAGTTCCCCTTCCTTTTTATAGTCTAGCTACACAATAGTGGCACAGTGCCAAATTGTGGGTTACGTAAGACTGCATCATTCTAACATGGTGGCGATGTTATATAACAATGACTTAGCAGTTTCATCAGAAGCAGGGAGAGGGCGAAGGAGCCTGATACTACTGCTCCCCTATTGGAGGGTCCTTGCCCAACATTCCACCCTTTGAAGGTTTGTTGCCCTACAATCTACACTGTTACAAAGGTCTTCCAGGAGGGACCCTTGGCCAGGAGATCTGAGCATTGTATCCTATAAACTGCAACAATCTGTAACAAGGACTCCAAAAGTAATGTCGAAAACCAATAGGGTGACTTTCAACAGTTAAAACATTTAAAGTGATGGCTATGTTGTGGTATCTGGAATATAGATGCAGCAGTGTCTAAGATAGAAAATACCCCCTCCTTGAGAGGCTGTCAGAATATCTAATGCCATGCAATTCTGCAAAACTACCTTTCTCATTTGATATAATTCTTCATTCATAAGTGTTAAAGCTTTAGGTGTATCGTTAAGGGCCCAAGCTGCATGGAGGGCCAAAGCAGTAATCTACCTTTGATTATGTATGCTTCTTGCTCCTTGGGGAGAAAATATGGCCAAGGGATAAAACCACCACGGGGTTCGTTTCACACAGTGAGGAGCTTTAAAGGTGTCCCAATTAGTGTGGTGGTGAGGTAGGGTGATCAACAACATTTCCAGATGATAGGGTCACCCCCTTGTACACCATTCTGTCAAATTTGCAGGTAGATAGGACACTCATGTTGCTCGCATATCCATAAGCTTCCTCAGGGCACTGGGCAGGCATCTTGCGGGCTCCACTGGGGGCTCCGTGAAGACATATTGACAGTGATGGTACATAGCTTTGGAGGCACCCATCCCATTGCAGCCCCTGTGGGTCATACCTGTCAACACACCAAGGAGCTTGTAAGGTGAGCTCCACAGACTCTGTGAGGAGCCATCCTACACCATCCCATACAAAATACCCCAGCCAAGGTCATGTGTGGCCGTATTGCTCCTGGACCAGCTGGAATATATGCTTTTCAGTATTGTTGTATGTGGATGTCAAATCATAACATCTCCAGCTGTGCCACTAAGTCCAGTTGGTTTTGGAGGCCTGTCATATCTTCCACGGGGTTCCCCCATTTGCAGTCAGGGGAGTCTCGATGGATACCCAACATCCAGAAGTATAAGCCACTGTGGCCATGGTATGCCCACTCCACCAAGTTATCTGTATGCATGCTAAGGGCAAAAAGAAAGAGCCTTCATGGGCACTAGCAGAGATAAATCTCTGCCTTCTGGTAAAATTCATGCAAGTTTCTCATCATTGGACAAAATTGTTACAGGCATTGGTTGTCTTCTTGTCCTTGCATACCATGTCTTTCTTCCCTGCAATGCTGACAAAGGAGGCTCTACATGCATCAGTATGAGAGAGCTCATAGTAGGCCACAAGAAGAGGACAAAGAAACCTTTCAGGATGGTGTCCTTCATATTCAGAGCCAGGCAAACCTGTACCTGTGGGGGGCACTCCGACGACAACCACTGTAATACCTGTAATTCTTGTTCTGTGCCTTTTCTCCAAGGACCCCAACCAAAAAACAGTAAAACAAACTCACTGCCTTTGAATCAGATCCTATTCACAGAGACCCCTGCTTAGGTTTCTGAGGCAATATCACTACGGAAGTAGATTGCCCAACCTTCCTTCTGAGGAGTGGCTGGTGGGTTTGAACTTCCAGCCTTCTGGTTAGCAGTCAAATGCCTTAGGCACTATGCCCCCTCCCATCTTAAATAGGGTCATTTTATCTTCCAAGGCCAGGTGCACCAATCCTGATGTCCTAGAGCTAGGGCAGTGGGAGCAGGTAAAAGGATATTGCCTTATTGTCCCAAATCAGGTTTCAACAGCTCGTCAGAGGTCTGCTTCTGGAGTTGAATTGGTGCTGCAGTTCTGTGCAATAGGGCTTCAATAGGAGCCACTTCGCCTTTGCAACTTCACTCACTGAGAACCCTAAGTGTGAACCATAGTCACTTAGCCCACCCCTGTAATGTATTTCTCTCACCTTTCAACTCCTTCTTTAAAAGTCCATTATATCTCTCAATCATCCCTGATGCTTGGGAATAGGAGAGCACATGATATACCTAATATGTGACCATGTTCTTACTCCAAGTTTTGATTGTTTATCCAGCAAAGTGAGTGCCATTAATCACTGTCAATAGTGTGGGACTGGCCATACACTACACACGATTCTTCTAGCACCTTCATTACTGCCGTTTGATCTGGCTTCCCAAGGGGGAAAGCAGCTAGTAGCCCAGTAGCCTGGTCTACATATGTAACTGCATATTGGTATCCATCCAAGACAGGGAGAGGTCCAGTCAAATCCACCTGCCAATGGGTAAGCAGAATTCTCCCCCATGTGATCTGACCTTGTTCTGCCACTAGCTGTCTTGGTTGCTGGAAGGAACATGTAACACAGGCCTCACAGGCAGTGGCTACTTCTTCTCTTGTTATCAGGAAGCCCCACGATTGAATAGTGGCCCACATTTTCCTTTGTCCCACATGTAACAGGCACCTGTGTAACCACTGTGCCAAGTCCTTCATAGATTCAGTCTCTAGCCACCTTACTTTGGCTAGGGTGTCAGCCTCGTCATTTCCTGGGGGCCAACAGGGTATGGCCCATAACATGGAATATTGTAATCTCTTTAGTATAATTATTTGTTTAAAGATCTTTTCATAACTTTAGGCCCCATAAAGGACAGTGCATCACTTGTCAATCATTTAAATGCCATATAACCACATCCAAAGAGTTAACTTTTGGAAGACTATCCAACTGTCTGTGCACACAGCTAGAGGGCCAGGCTCATTCATGATCACTAACCACACTGCCCTTAATTCAGCCCATTGATTACTTTGTCCTGTATTGGTATACCACATACTTTCAGTTGCAGGTTGGAAATCTACAGCCATCTATTGGGCTGGATGTCCTCTGCTTGATCTATGTGTTTACCAGGCTTCTGTTAGCATTTGCCCTCTTCCTTCCCTAAAGGGCCTTTCCTTTAAGTCGTAGGCAGTCACCTGGGATCCCACGAGGGATTCTTCAGCATAGGTGACAGGCTTTAGAAGTTCTTGCAACTTAAATCTCAAGGGGCTAGTGTTTAACATACACTGTTGTTGCAGGTATGCCCCCCAGTTCACTAGAGTGGGGGTCTGGGCTATCTCACTATGGGGTTTATGCACCCAGTCTTTGATCCATCCAGCTATAGTGTATGTGGTGTGGACCACAACAGGAGTGGTGGCCATGATCAGTTCTACAGTGATCAAAGCTGTGTATGTGGCCACCAACAGTTTGTCAGTGAGGGAGTACCAGAGCTCTGCTCCCTTCCACAATTGGGACCAAAACCCTACAGGTTTTGGTCTCAGGCATTCTGTCTTTTGCCAGGGGCCCACCTGTACCCATCAGGGATGACATGAATGTCCAGTTCACAAGGGCAAACTGGGTCTACTACACATAAAGCCTGTGCAGTACCAATAATTTGACTCCCTGGAACACCATTTCTGTTTCTTCAGTCCAGTCTCATTTTGCCCCCTTCTTAATTAAGGAGTATAAGGGGTGCAATGTTGTGGCAAATGGAGGGCAAAATTTCACCAGTAACCTAACTGCCCCCAAAAGTCTATAGCTACTGTGCAGTGACAGTGCTTATACCTTGTCAATGACTGCCTCAGGAATTGCTATAGTCCTCCCCCACCAAACAACACCTAAGATAACAACAGATAAGCTAGGTCCTTGGAATTTGTTGTCATTGACTGCCCAGCCAAATGTCTTCAGATGAGATAGTACAGTTGGCATGACTTGTTCCAAATCTGCAAGACAATCACTTGTGAGCAAGATATCATCGATATATGGTACAACTGCATGGTTGGTGATATACTCCAGCATGCCAAATCCTCAGCCAGAAGGGCATGGCAGAAAATAGGGCTGTGTAAATACCCTCGTGGCAAAAACATGAATGTCCATTGTCTGTCTTCCCAGGTGAAGGCAGACTGCTCATGGCTCTCTGGAACAATATCAATGGAGAAGAAAGCATTTGCTAAATCAGCCACAAAATGATAGGTACCCAACTCATGACTAAGATGGTCCATCAAATCAGCTACTGAGGGTATGGTGCATGGAGAGGAGTTGCCTTATTGAGTTCCCAATAATCAACTCTTATTCACCACATTCCATCGGGTTTTCATACTTGCCACATTGCGGAGTTGTATGGAGTCTGTGAAGGGCGAATAATATATACCTTTTCTAACTCTTTACGGTGCCAGTAATTTCCTCATGTCCACCCAGTAACCAGTACTGCTTGGTGTCAATCACTCTTCTTGGTTCAGGCAAGACCAGTGGGGAATGTTTGGCATGTTCCGTAAAATAGCTTTTATTACCTGCACTCATAGCCTGAATTCTCCTGCAGTTGTTTTCAACCTCATGCCTTGTTGCACATCTCTTCATAATATATATTCAGGAATTGAGGATACATATACTTTGTATTCTTTGGGAGGCAACCACCCTATAGCCAAGGTCACAGTGATTGCTTTCACTTTTACACTTGGACCTCCTCTATACCCATCAATACATGAGCCTAAACAGAGCCTGTGCAGTGGGCTGGGGAACCGATTGAGGTTTCTGCGCAGCAAAGAACACTCTGCTCACATGCTGTGCCCACAAATTTGACTACAGCTGCAGCAGCTTGGAATTTGGCTGGCTGTCTATTTTTTCCTCAATCAACTCCAGCTACCAGAAGGTCCATCCACATCTGAGTGTAAGTAACTTTTATTGGCTTGCTCTTTTTAAGTGTCATGGACTTTTGCTGGGCCAGTGCATATACCCCTTTTACACTGCAGTCACTCTCTGCCTCTCTTAGGCTAGCAGCCATTGTGGCCACTTCATGAATCAG
This sequence comes from Orycteropus afer afer, assembly GCF_000298275.1. Taxonomy (NCBI): domain Eukaryota; kingdom Metazoa; phylum Chordata; class Mammalia; order Tubulidentata; family Orycteropodidae; genus Orycteropus; species Orycteropus afer. Next base: position 1,965,026 of record NW_006922024.1, on the reverse strand, counting down.
GTGCCCAACATAAGGACTCAGTATGGCTGTTCGTGACTCAAATGATGCTGAGGGGGCATTTCTCAGTAATAAGTCTCTCATGCTTCCCATAAAGTGCTCCTCATCAGGGCCACATATGTTTAAGTTGAAAATTGCCTGTTTCATACCCAGCTCCCAGAGTACTTGTACTAACTCTGAATGTGACTGCCATCTGCTGATTATACCTGGCAGATCACCCATGTCCACCCATAATGTTCTTATAGCAGCCATAAGCCAATCTATCAGGGAGTGGTTATCTCCACATGGGGTGTGGCAAGTACTGTTTTGCAGGCACTGGTTCAGGGCATAGTCAACTGTTACTGCTGCCAATTTCTCCATTCTTTTCCCAGTACACATCACACCATTCATCCTTTTGTCCCATAGTGTACTAACCAAGCAGTCAGTAGCTCAGCCGGATGCAGCCCGAACTGCTTCCCCAAGTCCACTAGTTCTGCCTGGATATAGGGATGGTATGTGGTGAACTCTGTCATGTGGACAGGAACAGTGGTCGCCCCCCTGCTGCCATGTGTTTCTGGGATTTCATTGTCTGGGCAACTATTGGCCACACCAAAAAGACAAGCCCTCCCAGATCTCCCAGACCTTCCATTTCCTCCTCTTCCTCAAGAGAGTCAGGATCGGCCCCGTTTACTTTCAGGGCATGTTTTGTTTTACATCAGCTCCCAGCCTCCTTGGCCATGAATAAACTTTCTACTCTTTATATTGTACTAGATTTGATAATGTTTTTATTCAAGTAATCATATGCTTATTTCTTAGAAAGGATCTCTTGTAGTGCAGTGCCTAAGGCATTTGACTGCTAACCAGGAGGTTGGCGGTTCAAGTCCACCAGCCACACAGCAGAAGGAAGATGGGCAATCTACTTCCATAAAGACTTACCAACTTGGAAACTCAACAGGGATTGCTATTAGTTGGAATCAACTCAATGAGAGTGGGTTTGTTTCTTTTGGTTTATTTCTTAGAGGACAGGGAATGTTCTTTCTCCTTATCTTTGCCCTAAAATAATTAAATGGTTCCTGTATATATTTATGAATGTATCAGTAAAACCACAGACATACAGAGTTCATTAAGGAATGGATGTTCTTTTTATTTTCTACTAAAGGTAATAGTAAGTACTGACTAGATGTTAACTGCATTGGATTTTTAACATTGTATTGATATTTTTTTTCTTTCTTTTGTTTTGACATTGTTTCATCTTTAAAAAAAAAAAAAATCAAAACTGGGACATCCATACTCATGGCACAGCTTAAAACTGTCAAGTATCATAAAAGGTCTTATATTTTACCATTCTTGCAAGCAAAAAAAAATAAGCACGCTACTGTTTATGGATGCGGACAGAAGACGTGAAAGTCCTAAGCCAGGAACAAATTACTTTATTAATGATAGCAATATCAACATCCAGTATCAGCATATTCCTAAGTATTCCTTGAGTTTCAATTTCCAGAGGATAAGGAAAAAAGGATCAGGTGAGACTTATATATGAAGTGAATTGTGTATCAGGAGGAAAAAAAAATAATAGAAAGAAACAAGTCTAGGAAGCCTACATCTTTTATAATGAGCAGTAAGTATGCCCTCTCTTTGCTCTTTAAAACAAACAGACAAACTCACTGCCCTTGAATCAGCTCAACTAATAGCGACCCCTCTTTGGGTTTCCAAGGTAGTATCTCTATGGAAGTAGATTGCCTAATTTTCCTTCTGAAGAGTGGCTGGTGGGTTTGAACAGCCAGCCTTCTGGTTAGCAGTCAAATGCCTTAGGCACTATGCCACCAGAGCTCCCCTTTGCTCTTTGAAAAGATGTTATTTTACCATGCTGGATAGTAAAAAAAAAAAAAAAAAATGTTATTTATGCTGGAGGGGGAAATTTTTTCAACTTCTAAGGATCTTGTTGTTGTTGTTAGGTGCTGTCAAGTCAAGCCCAACTCATAGCGACCCCTCCTTGGGTTTTGGAGGCAGTATCACTACAGAAGTAGGACTGCCCAACCTTCCTTCTGAGGAGTGGCTGGTGGGTTTGAACCACCAGCCGTCTGGTTAGCAGGCAAATGTCTTAGCCACTATGCTACCAGAGCTCCCCTAAGGATCTTAGCTGTACAAATATCCTTAAAAGGAGTCTAAACTAAGATGTGCCGAAAAACAAAAGACCCATGAAAGATTTTGTCCAATAATATCTACTTGTTTCATTACCATATTAGCTTCTGGCATATTCCCCACAACTATGTTTTTCCATTGATGTTATTGTTCTGGTACCTAGTGCTGCTCTGACAGAAATATACCACAAAAGGGATGCTTGAAAAAACAGTAGTTTATTCTCTTATGGTTTGCAGGCTTTAGTCTGAGTTCAAAGTGCCAGGCTTGAGGGGCTACATAAAAGCCACTCAACCTTGGGCTTCAGCTCTGCTACCTGGTCTCAGCCCACTGGAGCTAGAGGCTTTTCCTCACTCAGACAGCTGCTGGCTGCTAAGACTGACAAGCCCAAGACTGACAAGTAAAAAGGCATAGTCCCAATGTTACCAAACCACATGGTAGGCCATTAATTCAAGTCCATTGAAAGGCCCAAAGTTGGCAGAGCATGGCAGGCTTCTGAACAACTACACAGCTATGGGCAGGTTCAAGAGTGCCATAAGCTAGAGACTGTTCCCCATTATATACAAGAAGCAGACTACATTCTCTATGGCAGCTACTCAACTGCTCACAGTAGATTCTACCATGTAGTTAATTACCAGTCTCATCATGAGGAATACTATATCCAGCTGCCCAGTCACTCAACCAGGCTCAGCTAAGTTGAGACACAAACTTAACTACCACAATTATGAATAATGTGACAGCCACCAGAAGGGACAAAATTTGTTTGACTCACTCAATGTTTAATTTAGACTGCTATCCATAAAACTACAAGCAGCAGGATGAAGCCATTCTGCAAACTTCAACCATGCTTCATGGTCCTGGTCTCACCCACTCACTAAATACCATAAGCCATAAAAGTCGACATTATAAACCAGGTGACAGACTCCTTAATTTTCTATATTGACCATTCTAGGTGGTCTGAGACACTAATCTATTTTAGTGAAAACAGTAGACCAACACTCTGCTAGATATTAAAAGAAAAATTTTATTGAGGGGCTAGTGCTTTTGCATTGGGAGGGCATTTACATATATCCTATGAAAGATGTTGCAATGCTCTGAATTGAAAGGAGAACAATAAGAGTTTGAACAGCTGTTGAGAAAACTAACTAAGAAGCTTTGGTAGTGTAGTGCCTAAGGCATTTGGCTCCTAACCAGAAGGTTGGCAGTTCAAACCTACCAGCCGCTCTGCAGAAGGAAAATTGTTGTTGTTGTTGTTAGGTGCTGTTGAGTCGTTTCCGACTCATAGCAACCCCATGCACAACAGAATGAACACTACCAGATCCTGTGCCAGCTCCATGATCCCTGCTATATTTGAGTCCATCATCACAGTCACCAAGTCAATCTATCTCATTGAAGGCCTTCCCCTTTTTCATCAATCCTCCACCCTACCAAGCATGACATCCTTCTCCAGGGAATGGTCACTTCTGACAACATGACCAAAATAGGAGAGACGAAGTCTGGCCATTCTTTCTTCCAAGGAGCATTCTGGATGCACTTCCTCCAGGACAGATCTGTTAGTTCTTTTAGCAGTCCACAGTACTTTCACATTCTTCGCCAGCACCACAACTCAAAAGCATCAACTCTTCTTCGGTCTTCCTTATTCATTGTCCAGCTCTCACATGCATACGAGGCGATTGGAAATATCATGGCTTGTATCAGGCACACCTTAGTCCTCAAGGAGACATCCTTGCTCCTCAGCACTTGAAACAGTTCCTTCGCAGTTGACTTTTCCAATGCTACACGTCGTCTAATGTCCTGACTGCTGTTTCCATTGGCATTGATTGAAGAACTAAGCAACATGAATTCTTTGACAACCTCAGTCTTCTCTCCATTTATTGTGATGCTGCTCATTGGTCCAGTTGTGAGGATTTTTGTTTTCTTTATATTGAGATGTAACCATACTGCAGACCTTCTTCAACCTTCATCAGTAAGTGCCTCATGTCATCCTCACTTTCAGCAAGCAAAGTTGTATCATCAGCGTATCTCAGGTTGTTAATGATTCTTCCTCCAATCCTGATTTCACGTTTTTCTTCATATAGTTCAGCTTCTTGTATTATTTGCTCAGCATATAGATTGAGTAAGTGTGGGGAAAGGATACAACCCTGAAGCACTTCCAAAAGGAAGATGGGACAATCTAATTCCATAAAGATTTACTGCCTTGGAAACCCAGTGGGGGTGGCTATGAGTAGGAACCAACATGATGGTGGTGAATTTGGTTTGTTTTTAATAAACTAACTGGGAAGAAGGGATGGAAGAGGAAGCATGGCAAAAACTAGAAACTTAAACATTTTTACTAAGCTTATCTGATGTGTCCTGTGATTGTTTACATACAAAGTTGTTAGATGATGAGAGCTGTTTAACACAGCATTCTTTGAGGAGTTAATTTTCTGTCACATCAAAACTTTGTCTCCTTAACTTAGCCACTCTGTGGAAGGATCCGCAATCTACTTCTGTGGTGATACTGTCTCGGAAACCCAAGGAAGGGTCACTATAAGGCGGATACAACTCCACAGGCTGGGTATGGTTTTTGCAGTTTAGTACACACACAGTGGGAAATCCTAGTGAGTGAAACTTTTCATTTGGGACTAAGATGGAAGATGTATCTATTTTAGTTACAAAATTATTTGCAGGTTCTAACTTCATTTGACATTAACCGTTCTATCTTCCATCCTTCTGCTAACCAAGGTGCCTTTTCTGGGCCTTATTGAAAATGTTCTTGTCAGAAATTAAGTAACTTTTTACTTAGATTAGAAATTCTGATTTCTGCCTTCTTTGTTTTTCAAACATTAAAACTGTGACAAAATGGTTGAGTGGTTTCTTTAGAGAGTATCAATTCAAGACAGAGTTTTAAATTTTGTCTGAAGTCACCAGATTCAGATGTGTCAGCACCTCAGTTTTGTTTTGTTTTAAAACTCACAGCCACAAATACAAAAACGAAGACTGTATTGCTGAATACAAAGACTCTTCTTTAGCCTTCAAGGATGAATTCTAGGACACTTCCATCATCTACAATAAGTGGGAGTTGAAGCTGTCCAGGAAATCTTCTAGGACCAAAACATTGTTTGTTTGTTTGTTTTTAAACTACATGAAGGTCTCATGATTATCCATAATGAAGAATCACTGTGTTTTCAGAAGGGAGCCAGGTCGATTCCTGGCTTCCCCACAAGAAATAAAGTTCAGGAGTTTTATTTACAACTGTTGGGTTCCTATAGGTGGTATCTATCTACATTAGTCAGCGTCCATAATTAGTAGTCTCTCCATTGTGGCCTCTCAGACTTATGGTAAGCTTTAAGTTTCCCAGTTTAGTTTGGAGATTGAATTTAGTACTTGTTTTTGAAAAGTCTGCTAAAGGCATACAATCTTATCTATAATGTCTATCTATGACATCTGCTTGGTGACTGTGGTGGTTGTTTGTGTGTTAACTTGGTTTGGCCTGGTTGAGTGGCTGGAGAGCTGAATGTAATTATTCTCAGTGGTGAGATTGGTAACTAACTCCATGGTGGAATCTTTTGAAGCAGCTGAGTAGCTGCTTTGTGTATGTGGCCTACTTCCCATATATAAGAAGCAGCTTTGGGAATGGTCTCTAGCTTATGAGACACTTGGACCCTGCATGTAGCTGTGTCATTGTTCAGCATCCTGCCGTGCTCTACTGACCTTGGGACTTAAAATGGATTTGAGTTAATGGCTTGACATGTGGTTTGGTAACATTGGGACTGTGCCTTTTTACTTGTCAACCCTGGGCTTGTCAGCCTCAGCGGCCAGCAGCTGTCTGAGTGTCAAAATGCCTCTAGCTCCAGTGGTGCAGGAGCAGGAGGCAGAGTGGAAGCCCAAGGTTGAGGGGCTTTCACCCAGCCCCTAGAGCCTGGCACTTTGAACTTGGACTTAAAGCCTCCAAACTGTAAGAGAATAAACTCCTATTTGTTAAAGCCAACCCATTTGTGGTATATTTCTGTTAGAATGGCACTAGGTAACCAAAACAGTTACCTCTTTCCACTCTATGACTGGGTGATGGCTATGGAAATGAATATGAGAAAAAGAGTTCATCTGAATTAATAGGTGTTTTACTTGAGGGATGAACAATAAGAAGCCATGTTCTGCTACTGCCCATGGATTTCTCAAATAGCAGTAAGGGGAACAACAATTAAATACTGACCAGAGCTGTTTGGTGGGCATGACAAATTCTACAATCATTTAATGGGAAGCTTCTTGCAAGACTTTAGGGGAGCACACCAATATTTCCTTTCTGATTACATCTTCAGAAGCAGTTCTAAAAGACAAAGAAGATCAATGTCTTTCCCTCACACACCCCTGTACATTTGAGTTATTGCCTCCCCAAGTAAATAAGTTGTTGCTCTTCCTCCACAGCCACAAAATTGTGTGCCCCATTCTGGCAGCTGAACTTACCTGCTTTCTAATAATTTCCTTTTGCACTCAGACCTTTTGTCTACAAAGGTAAGATATATGAGAGACAAGGGCATTTTTATAGCATGCATAGAGTCCTAAAGTTTTATCCCACTTTGTCTCATATGGTAATATGTGATCATCATCTTTATTACATAAGTTAATGCCAGTCCAACAAGAGAATCCTGATAACTGAACCAAAATTAATTCTGAGTACTGTGAGTCCCCTTTTATCCAGGATGTCTCTCAGAGGGTGTGTCAATCAGGCTGACCTCCTGCTACCTTTAAGGGAAACAATGAAACATCATATCATGGAGTGGTCAAGGCAGACATCTAACATGGGTATATTTAATTCTAAAATTGTCCTTATCATTATCTAGGGAGCTCTTGTGGTACAGTGTGAAGGCAATTGGATGATAATGAAAAGGTCAGCAGATCAAACCCACTAGCTGTTCTGTAGAAGAAAGATGAAACAGTCTGCTCCTGTAAGAATTTACAGCCTTAGAAATCCTAGGAGGCAATTTTACCATCCCTGTCCTACAGGGTCACTTTGGTTTAGAACCAACTGGATGACAGTGGTTTTGTCTTTTATCATTATCCAGGAAGCAATAGAGAATAGATTATTCCTGAATTGTGACAGCCAATTTTAAGGACATACAATGGTAACCTCTGCATCAGAGTGATCATTATTGTTGTGTGCTGTTGAGTTGACTACTGCTCATATTGACCTTATAAGAGAGAGCAGAACTGCCCCCATAGTGCTTCCAAGGATACAATCTTTATAGTAACAGATTGCCTGGTCTTTTCTCCCACAGAGGAGTTGGTGAGTTAGAACTACCAACCTTTTGCTTAGGAGCAGAGCACTTAACCACTGCACCACCAGGGATTCTATGAAAAACATAGAATCCTTTATTTTGTGCCTAGTCTATCATGGTGGATATGTTGTCATGCCCAGTACAATGATGGATCCATGAAATAGTGGTAACTATTTAGGCAATTTATGCTTGAAATGTGAGTTGCTTGCAATTACTTTTATCAGAAAACGGAGCCTTATCATGAACTTCTGAATGAGTTATCCAGATCAGCACTCGTGATTTATGTCAATGGTTTATGGCTCCAAAGAATGGCAAACTTTATTGAGGAGAAACAGCTGCAAACATCTATTAATAATCGGAACATGGAATGTGCGAAGTATGAATCTAGGAAAATTGGAAGTTATCAAAAATGAAATGGAATGCATAAAGATTGATATCCTAGGCATCAGTGAGCTGAAGTGGACTGGTTTTGGCCAGTTTGAATCAGATAACCAAATCTACTATGCCGGGGAAGATAGTTTGAGGAGAAATGGTGTGTCATTCATCATCACAAATGATGTTTCAAGATCTGTCCTGAAGTACAATGTTGTCAGTGATAGAATAATATCCATATGTGCACAAGGAAGACCGATTAATACAACTATTATTCAAATTTATGCACCAACCTCTCAAGCCAAAGATAAGGATATTGAAGATTTTTATCAACTTCTGCAATCTGAATTTGACCAAAAATGCAAACAGGATGTGTTAAATTATCACTGGTGACTGGAATGGAAAAGTTAGAAACAAAGAAGAATCACTGGTAGTTGGAAAATTTGGCCTTGGTGACAGAAATAATGCTGGAACTCGCATGGCAGAATTTTGCAAGACCAACAACTTATTCATTGCAAATATCTTTTTCAACAACACAAATGGAGGCTCTATATGTGGACTTCACCAGATGGAACACACAGGAATCAGATTGACTACATCTGTGGCAAGAGGCGATGGAGAAGCTCAATATCTACAGCCCAAACCAGGCTAGGAATTGATTGTGGAACAGACCATCAACTGCTCATATGCAAGTTCAACTTCAAGTTAAAGACAAAACAAGTCCAAGAGAGTCAAAATATGATCTTGAACATATCCCTCCTGAATTTAGAGATCATTAAAGAATAGATTTTATGCATTGAACACCAATGACCAAAAACCAGAAGACTTGTGGGATGACATCAAGAGCATCACCCACGAAGAAAGCAAGAGGTCACTAAAATGACGAGAAAAGAAGAGAAGACCAAAATGGATGACAGAAGAAACTCTGAAACTTGCTCTTGAACAGAGAGTAGCTAAAGAAAATGGAAGAAATGACAAGATAAAAGAGCTGAACCAAAGATTTCAAAGAGCAGCTCGAGAAGACAAAGCTAATTAGTATAATGGAATGTGCAAGGACCTGGAGTTAGAAAACCAAAAGGGAAGAACACACTTGGCATTTCTCAAGCTGAAGGAAACGAGGAAAATATTTAAGCTTTGAGTTGGCAATATTAAAAAATTCTATGGGCAAAATATTGAATGATGCAGGAAATATCAGAAGAAGATGGAAGGAATACACAGAGTTACTCTACCAAAAATTCAATCCATATCCATTTCAGGAGGTGGCAAATGATGTAGAACCCATAATACTGAAGGAGGGAGTTGAAGCTGCAATGAAGGAATTGGTGAAGAACAAGGCTCCAGGAATTGACGGAATACCCATTGAGATATTTCAACAAATGGATGCCATACTGGAGGCACTGACTCAGTTATGCCAACAGATTTGGAAGACAGCTACCTGGCCAACTGACTGGAAGAGATCCATATTTGTACCCATTCCAAGGAAAGATGATCTCACAGAATGTGGAAATAATCAAACAATATTATTAATATGCATGCAAGTAAGATCTTACTGAAGATAATTAAAAATTGACAGAGAGCTTCCAGAGGTGCAAGATGGATTCAAAAGAGGACATGGAACCAGGGATATCATAGCTGCTGTGAGATGAGTCTTGGCTCAAGGCCCAGAGAACTAGAAAGATGTTTACTTGTTTACTTGTTTACTATGCAAAGGCAATTGATTGTGTGGATCATGATAAATTATGGATAACATTGAGCAGAATGGGAATTCCAGAACACATGATGGTACTCATGAAGAACCTGCACATTGACCAGGAGGCTGTTGTTTGAACAGAACAAGAAGACACTACATGGTTTAAAATCAAGAAGGGAGTGTGTCATAATTGTATCCTTTCCACATACTTATTCAATCTATATGCTGAGCAAATAATCCGTGAAGATGGACTGGATGAAGAAAAACATGGCATCAGAATTAGAGGAGGAATCATTAACAACCTGAGATATGTTGACAATGAAACTTTGCTTGCTGAAAGTGAAGATGACTTGAGGCACTTAACTGATGAGATTGAAGAATACGGTCTGCAGTATGGATTACATCTCAAAATAAAGAAAACAAAAATTCTCACAACTGGACCAATAAGCAGCATCATGATAAATGGAGAAAAGATTGAGGTTGTCAAAGGATTCATATTGCTTGATTCTATAATCGATGCCAATGGAAGCAGCAGTCAGGACATTAGACTGTGTGTAGCACTGGGCAGTTCGGCCATGAAAGAACTCTTTTAAGTGCTGAGGAGCCAGGATGTCTCCTTGAGGACTAAGGTGCACCTGACAGAAGCCAAGATATTTTCAATCACCTCTTATGCATGTGAGAGGTGGACAATGAGTAAGGAAGACCAAAGAAGAATTGATGCTTTTGAGCTGCAGTGCTGGCAAAGAATGTTGAAAGTACCATGGACTGCTAAAAGAACTAACAGATCTGTCCTGGAGGAAGTGTAGCCAAGATGCTCCTTTGAAGCTAGAATGGCCAGACTTCATCTCACCTACTTTGGTCATGTTGTCAGAAGGGACCATTCCCTGGAGAAGGTGTCATGCTTGGTAAGATAGAGGGTCGGCAAAAGAGGGGAAGGCCTTCAAGGAGATGGATTGACATGTTGGCTACAACAATGGATTCAAGTATAGCAAGGATCATCGTGCTGGCATGGGAGCGAGAGGTGTTTCTTTCTGCTCTGCATGGGGTTGCTATGAGTTGGATGACTTGACGCCAGCTAACAACGAAAATACTTATGTAAATTATCTTTTACCAACATAATGCACCAAGTCTTGTGGTAAACTGCCCATGGTTATAGTTTATCTAGCCCAGTTTATTTAGAAGAAGAAAGGCAATGGGCAAAGAACACTCTAGAATAAAAGTAAAGGATTTTCCATGTATAACTTGGAATCTTACCCATGTTAATACTAAGAATTCCATATTTCAAAATAATAATTATTTTACATTATCAATACTATAATAGTTATTCCACTGGTAACATTTATAGCTCCTGATGTCTCCTACACCATGTGAGTATGAGATTTCATTCAATTGTAAGTGGAAGCGTTGTTGTTGTTATTATGTGCTGTCGAATCAGACCTGACTCATAGTGACCCTTCCTTGGGTTTCTGAGGCAGTATCACTAGGGAAGTAGATTGCCCCATCTTCCTTCTGAGGAGTGGCTGGTGGGTTTGAACCACCAGCCTTCTGGTTAGCAATCAAGTGCCTTAGGCACTATGCTACCTGTGTTAGTCATCACATAAAGAATGTCTATCAACATGACTTCTCCCTTTTCAAAGCATTTGTGGCATCAGCCTCCATTTTTCTACCCTATTTAGCATATTTTTCTATGTATTAGTATTGTAAAATGCCTACTTTATCAACTTCACTATCTCTTGTACATTAGGTGTCCAGGTAAATTCCATAAGCTCTATGGCACAGACTCAGAGATAGTATAATTTCAGAAGTCAGGGCCTAACAGAGGAAGAGAAGGAATGTATCAGCCTTCTCCTCAGGATACCTCAGAGAGATGTGCTATGGACTGTTTGATCTATAGTGTCACATAGCATGGGTTTACTTTCCAATGAAGGGAAATTATAGAATAAGTAGAGCAAAATCTGGCCATGGTGGGACTCATAATTTTGTATGTGTGTGCCATGCAATCTGAATTGTCCTCTAGCTATTTTCAAGAGTTGCCTGTATACAAATACATCTTGGAAATTGTTCATACCCACTAGCCCCTCCTCAAAAGGAAGGTTGGGCAATCTACTTCCGTATTGATACGACTTCAGAAACCCTAGGTTGGGTTGCTATGAGTCAGTTCTCACTCCATACCACATAACAACAACAACAACACAGGATGCTAACTGTTGGTGTTGACATTAAATGAGAATATCATTATTGTCATCTCAAGCAGGGAAAGCAAGCCCAAGGCCAAGTCCTGGCTAATTTGGCCAGTAAAGATAAAATAAGCCACTTTTCAATTCAGTTTATTGCTTACATACACAATAAAAACTTTCATTAAACAGTGAAAGGAGGAGCAGCCAAAGATGCTAATTATCTGGCTCCTTGTCCCACACACCCCAAAAATGACATTATAACAAATAGGGTCAAATTAGTACAATATGAGTTAGAGGGTACTCGATGCTGAGGAGTCAATTTGAGACTGCAGATAAGCAGTTATACTCTTCAGGTCTACCCTGAGTGGAGGAAAGCCCCACACTTCTTCAGAACCCTGGAGGTGAGGAGAAACTGCCTTATGACAGCCTCCCAGTGGATGAAGAGTGTGAGTGAGAAATGGCCTTTAGATAGTGCCTCACAAGCCTCCCACTCTCTCCTGTTCAGAGGCACAAGGAATTCTGTAGCCACTCAGGAAATATCTCAAGCCTCCATTGCTTATGTGGGTATTTGCAAAGTTGTCTGGTCACCATGGCATAGACATTCTTCTACAGGTCCCCCTGGCTTATCAGCCATGCAGCCCAAAGTGAGGATTCAGGATCATTTTCAGATAACCTTGATCCTTGTATCACAGTTAGATAAAGTAATTAGTGATAATCATCAACCACCTGAATCCTATGTGTGACAAATGATTCCTGACCATTTGTTTGAATTGTTAGATAGAATGTGTGTATTCTCTACACATAATCTCATGGGGTAGCAAAATAACTCATTTTTAGAAAGAAAAAAAAAAAAAGATCAAGTATAGTGTTGAAGGCAATGATACATTAATGAGAATTGCCTATTATTTCTGTCTTTGATCTTACTGACCTTAATCTTACTGACAGAATTTATGTCATACTGTGGAAGTTTGCTAAGGTCATTTCTAAAAAAATAAAAATAAAAAGTCTTAGCAGTTCTTCTAAATTTCAATATACCACAGTCTTTTTAAAGTCATTTTGCACTTAAATTACTCAGTGTTGGCAAATAATTTGAACCATCTCATTAATGGCACTATCTGTGGGTTGTTTTTCCCCTTTCATGTAAAGGATGACCCATTGTAATAATGGGTTAGGTCATCTGGTGTGTCCAGAGACCATGAACTTTGAAAGAAACCCAGGATATTTTTAGTAATAGAAAAGCTCTTTTCTACATTTCACTCTAATTTGAAAAACCACAAGATTGTCATCACACTGAGATTAAAATAGACTCATTCAACAATATGTCTTTTTAGTTGTGGCATGTATATTATCTGATTTTTCAAAATGTGAGAAACTTAATCTTATTTCCTGCCATAACAGTGTGTGATTTTTTAAAAATACATATTCACACAGATAAATTAATGTCATTAGCCAAATAATCACATAATTTTAGTGCCTCACCTTTGCAAGTTGGGAAAAAAAATACACTACATCGTAATGCATTTCACTGAAACATTGCACAAGTAGACAATTTTAATAAGCAATAGAACTCAAGAGACATGAAAATACAGTACTGAGAGTCAGCTTGAGAATACACAATGAGGATTATTCACATTGCTTATTCAAGATCACACCCCATACCATCTAACTAAACCTGTACTATATTTGTCATTAGCAACAAAACAAGCTTATAGTAGAAAAAGGAGAGAATCATTAAATGTTAGGAAGAGGTTTAAACTGGTCCTCTAATGCAACACCTTGTAAACCAAGGGCCAAAATGCCAGGGAATTGGCAATGCAGTTTAGGGAAGTGCTGAAAGAAAGTATTAAACCTACTATTCACATGTGTTTTTTTTTTTTTTTTTAATTTAATTTTATTTTTGATCTTTTAAAATGTGCATATTCATTAGTATTCCATGACTATGACTCTAAATTTTATAGTTGCATGCATATAATTTATAAAGAAATATAAGTACGTTAGTTGTGCGTGATTACTTTTGCTTATATAGAAGGAAAAAAAAAACAAGTTTAGAAACTCAAGAGATAACATATTTATTTTCTTTTGGGTGAATCATTAAGTTATTCATTATTTGTTTACAAGGAAAAAGGCAAAAAAAATTACTACATTTATTACTGACAAATATTTAATAATTCAATGACAAAGTATTGATAACAGCCAACAAACACAAAAGTCAACTGACAAAAGCATACCCAATGGCTTCTCACAGAAATCAACTTTCAAAATAACACATTTTATTATTTTCTTATTCCTGGTATTACACATTAGTACAAACTTAATGACTACAAACCACACACACTTTTATTATCTTACAGTTCTTGTCCTTTCCAGTTTTCTTTGTCCTTATCAGAATCCTTTGGCTCATGATCCTTTTCCTCATGCTCAAAGCCAGCAGCATTGCATGTTCAAATATCGTTCTCTTAGACTCTCTTTGCTTTAGTAGTAAGTTTGCTCTCTGTCTGACTCGGACTCCTTTGTAAATAGAAAATGTTTCAAACTGGAGTGCTCTTGGCAGACTAAGAATGATGGAGCCAATGTGCCTTCTTAGGAATGCATTCTCAGGAAAAAAATGGTCAGGACATAAACCATTTAGGAAGTATGAGTCAGGGCTGACTCTACAGCAAATGACAACAACATGTCAAGGTGTAAATGATGGTTTTCTGGAAGTACATGTTCATAAGTAAACAAATCTGTCAGGGTGTAAACCATTTGGGAAGAATGTGTAAACAATCTGCCCTCAACTTTATGACTGGACCAACAGCTGGCTACAATTCTATAGAACTGGCTGGTGTCTCACATTTAAGTGGAAATCCACTCCTCCTTAACCAAGTGCTGGACCTTTACATTTCTAAGAATTTCAAGATGAAGCTGACCTTATTTATAAGTCAGTCATTAACCCCTACCTTCCCTTTGTTTTTAATGTATATAGACATTTCTCTCCTCTTAAACTGCAGAGCACATTGTATTTTCACCTAGTGCTGCCCAATCATAGGCATCCTGGTAGCATAGTGGTTGAGAATTCCGCTGCTAACAGAAAAGTTTGTTGTCCATGTCCACCAGCCTGTTTGGCAGGGGGAAAGTGATGGCAGTCTTCTTCCATAAAGATTTACAGTCTTGGAAAACTTATGAGGTTTCTGTACTCTGTCCTGTAAGGTCACTATGAATTGGAATCAACCTGACTGTAGTGGGTGTGGTTTTTGGTTTTTACTGAGCTATAGCTGCTGTGGTAGTGTAGTGGGTAAGGCATTTGGCTGTTAACCAGAAGGTCAGTGGTTTAAACCCACTAGATGCTCTATGGCAGGAACATGGGGCAACCTACTTCTATAAAGATTTACAACCTTGAAACCCCAATGCAGGTGGCTATGAGTCAGAATCTACTTGATGGCAGTGAGATTGGTTTTCTGGTTTATAGTGGTTCTATTCCTTAATAATAATAATAATAATAATAATAATAATAATAATATAACCTTCTTTCTTTCACTCCTAACAGAATCCAAGATATATAGGCTTATTGGTTGGACAGAGTTGGTGATATCCCCAATACTGTGACACTTAGTCACTCTTTAGACCTGGAACTGAATTCACTCTTGTGGCTCAGTTTTTAGCCAAGCAATAGACAGGTCTACAAAGTGAACAATAATATTACGAAGATCAAACATTTGAGATCAAAAGGGTAGCATTTGCCCAGAGACAAAGTTTAGAAGGCAGTATGGAAGGAAGAATGGAAGCAAGAAATATAAAGGGAGAAGTGACGATTGAACTTGATGTTACATTAAGGAGATTGTAATCAATGACATGAAACAAAATGTGTATGAATTGTTGAATTGGAAATGATTTGCTCTATAAATTTTCACTGAAATCACAATAAAAAAGGTTTTAAAAAAAAGAACAAAAAAAGACTTTCTTTGTTCACACGTTCTTATAAGGACTCCTGTGATTAGAGTGGGCCCAACTAGATAAGGAAAAATATGTTCCCATATCAAGATTGTTAAATTGATTACATCTTCAAAATCCCTTTTGCCACATAATATAGCATTCTCAAATTCTGGTGATTTGGATGTAGACATCTTGGGAAGCCATTATTCTACTTCTCACCCATATAAGACATTTTTAGCTTTTAAAATTATTCCTAATAACAGCTCTTTTTGTTAGTCTTGGTATCACTCAAAAACTTCTATTAATCCCTTTGAAAATCATTTTTGAATAAAGCTACTTTTCTACATTCAAAGTGTAATCCAAGTGTTGGCTTGAACCATTCTTTTTCTTTGAAATTCCAACGAAGACTTTCTTTTATCCAGAGCATTTTTAAGTAATATAAAATTTACTGAAGCTTTTATAGAAAGAGAAAAAGATTTCCATTGCACATGCCATTTCACAGCAAAACATCTTACCCATTTCTCCTTTACCAAAACCTCTTACAGGTTTTAAAGTCATTGGAATGGATATTCTTATTATTTCTCCAAAGCCTTCTTTCTTTTCTGTTCTGCATATCACCTGAAACTCCATTTGTTCCTGGGAATCTTCTGTGCATTCCAATTATCTTATTATGGCATTTCATCCAAAAAATTCAATGCCCTCCAAAAAGGATTATATGATTAATACATAACCAAATTATACATATCTATTGTAGAAAATTTGGGAAATAAAATAAAGGAAAGAAAGAAAAGGTAGGCACATTATTAGTACCCATTCACAACTACTATTAACAATTTTCTGCACTCCCAGTCTTATTAATATATCTGTATTTGTATAGACTGTTGCTTATAATACCTATACAAAATGAAATATATTAATTTTTACGATGTTTTCACTGGTGATATCAGTATACATTCTCCAATAGTGCAGAAAAATATGTAGAAAATTTAAATGGTTCAGTTTTATATCCCAGAACACACTGCCAGCCTTTAGTAGTATTTCCTTACAAATATTTTCATACTATATGAGTCAGGTTTGACTCGATGGCACATAATAACAACAACAACAATCTTGTTCCCAAAAATGACAGCATACCTAGAATTTTTAGTTTAAACATACAAACATAGTCATAAATATCAATTTTTAAAATAATATGGCCAATGAATTGGTGACAGAAAACAAATATATAGACACAAACACACTTAGTTTGTATTTACCAATTAAAACAAACAAGAAGATGAAATGAAACTTAAAAAATGAAGAAATTCTCTGTATTTTTTTTAACTAAACTCCAAACTTTACTTAGATTTCATGATTTTATTTTATTTTACTTTTATTTTTTTATTGTGATTTGGGTGAAAATTTACAGAGCAAATTCACTTTGCATACATCAGTTCACATACACTTTGTCTCATGACATTGATCACAACCTACCATTATGCGGTGTTTTGCCGATTCTACATTATTCTTTAGTGTTGCATAGTATTCCATTGTGTGTATGTACCATAGTTTGGTTATCCGTTCCTCAATTGATGGACACCTAGGTGGTTTCCATCTTTTGTCTATTATAAATAGTGCTGCGAAGAACAGGGGGGTGCATATGTCTGTTCTTGTCATGGCTCTCACTTCTTTAGGATATATACCTAGTAATGGAATAGCTGGGTCAAATGGTATCTCTAGTTCTAACTTTTGAAGGAATCATCTACTGCTTTCTGCAATGGCTGTACCATTTTACTGTCCCACCAGCAGTGTATGAGAGTCCCAATCTCTCCACATCCTCCCCAGCATTTGTTATTTTGTGCCTTGTTGAACTTTGCTACTAGTTCTGGAGCAAGATGGTATCTCATTGTTGTTTTAATTTGCATCTCTCTAATAGCTAATGATTGTGAGAATTCCTTCATATGTTTGTTGGCCACTTGAATATCTTCCTTGGTGAAGTGTCTATTAATGTCTTCTGCCCATTTTTTAATTGGATTGTTTTTCTTTCTGCTATTGAGGTGTTTGAGTTTTCTATAAATTCCAGAGATAAGTCCCTTATCAGATATGTCATTACAATCTTTTTCCCCCCCAATCTGTAGGTTCTCTTTTGACTCTTTTGGAGAAGTCGTTGGAAGCACATAAAAATTTAATCTTTAGAAGGTCCCAGTCACCTGGTTCTTCTTTTGCTGTTTGTGCATTTTGAGTTATGCTTGAGAGTCTATTTATGGCACATATTTTGTTGTTGTTGTTGTTGTTGTAAATGGCACATATTACAGCCCCTAAATTTACCCCTAGTTTTTCCTTGAGAAACTCTATAGTTTTGGGTTTCACATTTAAGACTTTGATTCATCTGGAGTTAGTTTTTGTGCATGGTGTGAGGTACAAATCTTGTTTCATTTTTCTGCAAATGGATCTCCAGTTTTGCCAGCACCATTTATTAAACAAACATCCCCTTCCCCATTTAATGGATTTCAGCCATTTGTCAAAGATCAGCTGAACATAGGTCGATGGATCTATTTCTGGGTTCTCAATTCTATTCCATTGGTCCTTGTGTCTGTCATTAAACCAATAGCAGGAAGTATTGAGTACTGTGCCTATATAGTAGGTTTTGAGATCCGGCAGTGTGAAACCTCCTACCTTTTTCTACTTCTTCAATAGTGCTTTGCTTTTCCAAGGTCTCTTTCTTTTCCAAACAAAGTTAGTGATTGGTTTTTCCATGTCCCTAAAGAATTTTGATGAGATCTGGATTGGGATTGCATGGAATGTATAGATTGCTTTGGGTAGAACTGACATTTTCACATGTTCAATCTTCCTATCCATGAGCATGGATGTTCTTCCAATTATGTAGATCTCTTATGGTTTCTTGAAGTAGTTTTTTATAATTTTCTTGTACAGGTCTTTTGTGTCTCTCATAAGATTTATTCCCGAGTATTTTTATTATTATTTTTTTTTTGGTAGCTATTGTAAATGGTATTGATTTCCTTATTTCTTTTTCAACAATCTCTTTGCTGGTGTAGAGGAATCCAACTGATTTTTGAATGTTGATGTTATATCCTGCCATGATGTTAAATCTCTCAATTAGTTCCAGTAGATTTTTGACTGAGTCTCTTGGATTTTCTAGGTATAGGATCATATCATCAGCAAATAGGGATAGTTTGATTTCTTCCTTACCAATTTGGATGCCTTTGATTTTCCTTTCTTGCCTTATGGCCCTGGCTAGGACTTCCAGTACAATGTTGAAGAGAAGTGGTGATAGCGGGCATTCTTGTCTGGTTCCTGTTCTCAAGAGGAATGGTTTCAGCCTTTCTCCATCGAGAATAATGTTGGCTGTTGGTTTTGCACAAATGCTCTTTATTATGTTGAAGAATGTCCCTTCTATTCCTATTTTGCTGAGTGTTTTGATCAGGAATGGGTGTTGGATTTTATCAGATGCATTTTATGCATCAATTGATACAATCATGTGGTTTTTCTCCTCTGTTTTATTTATGTGGTGGATGACATTGATTGTTTTTCTAACGTTGAACTGCTTGCATACCTGATATGAACCCCACTTGGTCATAATTAATGATTTTCTCGATATGTTGTTGGAGTCTATTGGCTAGGATTTTGTTGAAGGTTTTTGCATCTATATTCATGAGGGATATTGGTCTGTAGTTTTCCTTTTGAGTGATGTCTTTGCCTGGTTTTGGTATCAAGGTTATGCTTGCTTCATAAACTGAGTTAGGGAGGATTCCATCCTTTTCTATGTTTTGGAATAGTTCGAGTAGGATTGGTATCAGTTTTTCTCTGAATGTTTTGTAGAATTCTCCAGTGAAACTGTCTGGGCCAGGACTTCTGTTGGTAATCTTTTGATGATCTGTTCAATTTCTTCTTTTGTGATAGACCTGTTCAACTTTTCCATATCAGTCTGTGTTAGTTTAGGTAAATGGTGTGTTTCTATAAATCTGTCCATTTCTTCCAGATGTTTAAATTTGTTGGAGTACAGTTCTACGTAATATTGTGGTATTATCCTTTTATTTCATTTGGTTCTGTTGTGATGTCACCCATTTTGTTTCTTATTCATGTTATTTGTATTCTCTCCCTCTTTTCCTTTGTTTAATTTCCCAGTGGTTTGTCAATTTCATTGATCTTTTCCAAAAAACGAACTTCTGGTCATGCTGATTTTTTCTATTGCCCTTCTATTTTCTGTTTCATTGATTTCTGCTCAAGTCTTGATTATTTCCTTTCTTCTGGTAACTGAAGGCTTTGCTTGCTGTTCTTTTTCTAATTGTTAGGAATGTTGGTTTAAAGTGTTGATTTTGGCTCTTTATTCTTTTTTGATGTGTTCACTGATTGCTATAAATGACTAAAAAGACAACACAGTCTTTTCCCTCTTTTTGTTTGTTGTTGTCCTCATGTGCCAATTGATGTCTCTGGTTCCCTGTTTATAGTCTTGTAAGCTCATCTTACTTTGGATATGTCCATTGCTGTGGTTTCTGGGTTATGTCATCTTATGTATTAATGGTCGGTTGTTATTTGCTATTTGGCTCTCTGTTCAAGGGACTCCTTTTAGCATCTCTTGTAAGGTTGGCCTGGTTTTAATAAATTCCCTTAGTTTCTGCTTATCTGGAAATCTAATTTCACCATCATATTTGAGGGACAATTTTGTCAGGTATATAATTCTTGGTTGAAAATTTTTCTCTTTCAGAGTTTTATATATACCATTCCATTGCCTTCTCGCTTGCATGGTGTCTGCTGGGAAATCAGAGCTTATTCTTACTGGCTATCCTTTGTAGGTAACTTTTTGTTTTTCTCGTGCTGCTTTCAGGATTCTCTTTGTCTTTTGTTTTGATGAGTTTGATGATGATATGTCTTGGTGATTTTCTTTTGGGGTCTATCCTGTTTGGGGTTTGTTGGACTTACTGCATGGATATATTCTCATCTTTCATCATATCAAGGAAGTTCTCCTCTTGGACAATTTTCTCTGTGGTTTTATTTTTCTCTTTTTGTTCTGGAATTCTAATGACACATAATTTATTCTTTTTGATGGTATCCCACATGAACCTTAGGCTTTCTTCATTTTGTTTTGATTTTTTTTCTGATTGATCCTTTTCCAAAGAAGTGTTCTCAGTGGTTTTATTTTTCTCTTCCTGTTCTGGAATTCTAATGACACATAATTTATTCCTTTTGATGGTATCCCACATGAACCTTAGGCTTTCTTAATTTTGTTTTGATTTTTTTTCTGATTGATCCCTTTCCAAAGAAGTATTCAGGTATTTGTCTTCAATCTCATTAATTCTGTCTTC
>NW_006922024.1:1935657-1944102 GCF_000298275.1 Orycteropus afer afer | reverse complement strand
TCAGGTATTTGTCTTCAATCTCATAAATTCTGTCTTCCATTGCATCTGTTCTACTCCTTTGCCCTTCCAATGTGTTATCTATTTCTGATAATTTAGTATTAATCTTCTGGATTTCTATCTGTAGATTTAGAATCATTTCTATTTTTTTCCTTTATTTTGTTATTTTGTTCTTGAATTTTCTTCAAAAATTCTTCTAGTGTTTTTTCTGTGTTTTTTTTTTATTCTGTCTCTCAATTCTTTGAAGATACCTAAATGTAATTCTTTTGAATTTGTTATCAGAGAATTTCAATGCTGCTTCTTCCTCAGAGATGTGTTCTAGGTGTGTATCCTGCTCCCTTGTTTCTACCCCTTTATCTTCCTTCTTTGCATGAACTGTGATGGTCTGTTGTCTCTGAGATATTGTGGTGTTGTAGTATTTAGATCTCTGTCAACTGTTTGTGAGGAGCAGCCAATTGTGATTCAGGCTCTTCTTGGTGGATTTTATTGTTGGCCCATTGGTGGAGAAGGAGGTGGTGGCTCTTGCTTAGTAAGTGAAGTTGCAGGAGGTATGGGTGTAGTTGTGTCTTATGTGGACTGTTGCTGTCTCCCACTCAGTTAGACAAAAATTACAATTGAATAACCATCAGAAAACTAAAAGCACATGAACAAAATTACACCATGTAATCACACAGGAACAGTAACCAAAAAAAGAAAAAAGGGAAAAAGAAGAAGAAGAAGAAAAAAAAAAAAATCTGCAATATCTGGGGACAGGGCACTAAGAGGAAAAATGTGAAGAAGGAGAATAATGATGAAAACAATGGGAAAAATGCAGAAAGAAAAACAAAGAATGTGGTTAACCCCAAGAAAAAAGGGAAAAATAAATAAATAAATAAAAATTTCAACTAGAAAGAGTGTAAAGAAAAGAAGATGAAAACTAGGACCTGGGCATGGAAGAGTAAAGAATAATAGTAAAAAGGACAATAGTATTCATGATAACGTTGTTGTTGTTGTGTGCTGTCAAGTCAGACCCAACTCAGAGCTACCCCTCCTTGGGTTTCCAAGGCAGTATCACTACAGAAATAGATTGCCCCATCTTCCTTCCAAGGAGTGGCTGACTGGTTTGAACCACCAGCCTTCTGGTTAGCAGTCAAGTGTCTTAGGAACTATGCTACTAGAGCTCCTATTAATAATAATAGTAGTTTTAGACAAATACAAGCAAACTAAACACCACAAAAAAGAAACAGAAAAAGAAATAAAAATAAAAACAAATCGGTGGAGGACAGGGCAGGGCACTCAGGCTCCCTCCAAGCACACAGACTAGGATGGAATTCCTGCGGGACCAGACGGTGGGTGGGAGTAGGGGATGGCCACACCTCCATTTCACAAGTTGGTGTGGGGTATAAAAATAACAATAGGAATGTTGCATCTTTTCAGTTTTGCAGTTCCTGAGTGTCCTTGGGGTTGCTGACAAGCAGAACATGTTCTTAAGCCCCTGGAATCTGGGAGAGTGCTGTCTCTTTAAATATCTAAAATTGTCAAGCCACTTGTAAACATTCAAAATGGCAGCACCCTCTGGACACGCAAAAGTCCACAGCTCAGCTTGCCTTTCACCAGCGCTTCACTTTTTAATCCTCAGCTACCAGAGCAGTCCTTCTTGCAGTCCCTTGCTGGTAGGGTTGATTTTTAGGTTAATTCTTAGGTTAGGAATCTCCAAGCTGTCTGTGTCATCAGGATCACTCAGGATCGCTGCTGGACCGCAGCTCCATATATCTCCTTTTTTGGTATTTTCATGCAAATTCTTCTGCTAGTTGGGGTTTAGTCTACTTCTATATCCTTCCCTTCAAGGCTCAGGGGTTCAGGATTATATTCTGTGTTGTTTTCCCTTTTCTTTGTTGAAGGGGGTCTGTGCAGTCTTTCTGCCTATTCTGCCATCTTGGAATCTCAGTCTCTGTTGAATTTATATAGTAAGAAACCTGGAGCATATACTCATTTGTGAATTTCTTATTTTTGACTCAATAACAATTGGTATTTTTAATTTTGTTTTATTTTGTTTAAAGAAAACAATAATTCTTTTCCAATAATTTTCCCAGAAAAATACTGTAAGAATAATAGAAGGTTAGCGTTTATAAGTGTTGGATACAAGTTATTGAAACCAAAATCTTCTTCCAACCACACTACATCTCCATAAAAACAGAAGAGAAATAAATGTTTTATTATTGAATAAGCATTAAACCAGAATGTTATGCATCACAAGCAAGCTGCTAGAGGATGCAAAAGCAGAAAGGAACCTTAAAGGAAGTTCAATCAGTACATTGATATTTTAAATGTATTTGTGAATTTTCTAGTCCTTTGGGAGCTTTGATGGCATCGTCTATGAGACATTTATTTGATTGATAATCAGAAGGCTGGAGGTTCAAACCTACCAGCCACTCCTCAGAAGGAAGATTGGACAATCTACAAATAATAAGGTGAACCCCTTATTTTGTCCCTATTTCTCTGTTGGCAGTAAGATTACATATAGATATACATGATATTTCTATATAAAATAAGACTTTCTATGTAAATAACTAGGAGCTCTGGTAGTGTAGTACCTAAGGCACATGAATGCTAAGCAGAAGGCTGGCAGTTGAAACCCACCGGCCACTCCTGGGAAGGAAGATGGGGCAATCTACTTCCGCAGTGATACTGCCTCAGAAACCCAAGGAGGGGTCACTATGCATCAGGTCCCACTCGACAGCACATAACAACAACAACAAGAACAAGGTGAATTCTAAAGAAGGCAGTGGAGGAGGGGAGTTCATTCCCCAATTTTCACAAGTGGGATTTACTCCTTTACTTTCCATTTGTACTTGTCCTTAGCTAAGGTTTCTTGCTTGTTAAGTCTTCTGTGGCTATGAAATGCAGAAAGAGAAGTCTATGCAAGTCCTGATTTCCACATTGGAAAATGGATCATGAAGGATACATTAGTTGATTCTCAGAAAGAACCAGATTTCTTAGATTGAAGATCAAACAGAGTAATAGAAGTCTTGTCCAGTCATTTATAACAGTTCTTTTTTTCCCAAAGATTTTTCCATTTCTCTTACCCCAAGCATGTTCTTCCAGGTGTGGTTTTTCATCAGTAAAGCACACTGAGGGGAGGAGTGAGAAAAAACTTACATTTTGATGTAAAAAGGAACAGAGAGAAGACCTTAAGATTCTGCTCTCTAATTCATGGTGAATTTGGGGTTTCATACAGACTTTTATTTTTTTAATTTTTGTTGTGATTTGGGTGAAAGTTTACAGACCAAATTCAACTTCTATACAGCAGTTCACATACACTTTGTCTCATGACATTGACTTCAATCTCCCGCAGTGCAACAGCTCTCCTCCCACCTCTTCCCTGTGTCCTTCCCTCACATGCACTCCTACCGTCTGAACTGTCTCCCTGTGCATACACAGCCCTTCTATTCTCCCATGACTGATCTCTCCAAGGTGTGTATCTACCTAATGTAAATATTCAGCTCATATGCCTGACTTTTGTGTGGCTGGAACAATTGGGTTCAATTCCAGACCTGAAGGGCAACTAGGATTCAAAGTGTCAGAGGTTCCACCAGTCTCTATCAGACCAGCAAACCTTGTCCCTTTAATTATTTATTTATTTTATTATTGGAATTTTGATCCAGGATCTCCTACCTAGATTCCTCTCCAGGTGGTTGACAGTGGTAGCCGGGCACCATCTAGCTCTTCCAGTCTCAAACTCATATAGGCTGAGGATCACTTGGTGTACCAGTTCCTTGGATTAATTGTTTATGTGTGTATTTGGTTTTCCTCATTCTTCTTTGTTCTGGATAAGGAAAGACCCATAGTTGCATCTAGATGGCTGCTTGCAATCTTTTGAGATTCCAGTTGCTACTTGCCAAAGTAGGATGTGGAACAATGTTTTTAGCAGTATGTGATACCAATCGAGCTTGATGTTCTCTGTGACCATGGTGCTGGGCCCACAGTTTCAACTACTCACTCCCTCTGGGTAGCTGGCTGTGGCCAAGAAGTGAATACAAACTTGTCCCTTGTCAGCTCTACCATATACCTGGAAATTCATACAGATCATACAAATACACTGGTAGAAATATTGTCTGCCAACCCTATACATGGTCATGGGGACACTCTCCACTGCATAGACATACCAAATCATTCAGCCTGTCCATGCCTCTATCTACCCATATATCAATGATTGTCATCACTGACAATGCAGTACTGTGTGTGAAAAAGGTTCATTTTTGTTGTCTGTACATCTCATAAATCTCTCTATGTCTTGTTCTCTTCTTCAGTGCCACCATGTTGATCACTCACATTTGGTACATTGCCTTTTCCTTTATCCAAGTCAATACTTATGTCTACCTATCTACAGGTGTTCCCTCCCCTCCCCTCCCACCCCTGGTAACCAACAAAGAAAATTTTCTGCCATATATAAACTTCTCCTTAACTTTTTATGATAGCAGACTAATACAATATTTGTCATTCTGTGATTGACTTATTTCACTCAGCATGATGCCCTAAGATTCATCCATGTCATGCAGTGTTTTGCAGATGCTATGTTATTCTTTAGGGTTGCGTAGTACCCATTTGTATCTGTACCGTAGGTTGGTTATCTATTCTTCTGTTGAAGGGCGCATAGGTTGTTTCCATCTTTTAGCTATTATAAACAGTGCTGCAATGAACATGGGCTTGCACATACCTGTTCTTGTCCTGGCTCTCACTTCTTTAGAATATGTACATAGTAATTGAATGGGTCAAATGGTATTTCTAATTCCAACTTTTTAAGGAATTGTCATACTGCTTTCCACAGAGGTTGTATAATTTGACAGGCTCACCAGCAGTTTATGAAAGTCTTAATCTCTCCACATCCTCCCCAGCATTTGTTATTTTCTGTCTTGTTGAATATTGCTACTATTGTTGGGGCAAGATGATAGATCATTGCTGTTCTGATTTATATCTCTCTGATGGCTAATGATCAAAAACATTTCTTCATGTGTTTGTGGGCTGCCTGAATATCCTCTTTGGTGAAGTGTCTATTCATGTCTTCAACCCATTTTTTAATTAGATTCTTTATCTTTTTGTTATTGCGGTGTTGGAGTTTTCTACCAATTTTAGAGATAAGCCCCTTGTCAGATATGTGGTTGTCAACTATTTTTTTCAATCTGTAGATTCTCTTTTGACTCTTTTGGAAAAGTCTTTGGAAGCACACAAAAATTTAATTTCTAGAAGGTCCCATTCATCTAGTTTTTCTTCTGCTGTTTGTGCATTATGGATTATGCTTGAGAGTCTATTTATGCCATATATGACGGCCCCTAAATTTGCCCCTAGTTTTTCCTTGAAGAACTTTATAGTTTCAGATTCACATTTAAGTCTTTGATCCATCTGGAGTTAGTTTGTGTGTATGGTATGAAGTACAGATCTTCTTTCATTTTTCTGCAAATGGATATCTAGTTTTGCCAGCACCGTTTGTTAAACAGGCAATCTCTTCCTGATTTAATGGATTTCAGTCCTTTGTCAAAAATCAGCTGACCATAGGTTGATGGATCTATTTCTGGGTTCTGAATTCTATTCCATTGGTCTATGCGTCTGTCATTGTACCAATACCAGACAGTTTGACTACTGTGGCTGTATAGTAAGTTTTGATATCTGGAGTATGAGACCTCATACTTTGTTCTTCTTCTTCTTCAACAGTCCTTTGCTTATCCAAGGTCTCTTCCTTTCCATATAAAGTTAGTGACTGGTTTTTCCATGTCCTTAAAGAATGTTGATGGTATCTGAGTTGGAATTGCACTGAGTATGTAGATTGCTTTGGGTAAAACTGATATATTCACAATATTCAATCTTCCTATCTATGAACATGGTATGTTCTTCCAATTATGTAGATCTCTTATGATTTCTTGAGGTAGTATTTTGTAGTTTTCTTTGTACAGGTCTTTTGTGTCCCTAGTAAGATTTATTCCCAAATATTTAATTATTAATTTGTTTTTATTGTAGATGGTCCATGGAAGCTAGACTAGACAATCTTCTTCTGCAAAGATTTACTACCTCAGTAACCCAATGGGTGTTGCTGCGGGTTGGAATCAACTCAAGGGCAATGGGTTAGTCTTTTGGGTTTTTATTGTGAATGGTATTGATTTCCTTATTCCTTTTTTAGCAGTCTCTTTGCTGCTGTAGAGGAATCTGAGTGACTTTTGGGTGGTGATCTTGTATCCTGCCAGTATGCTGAATTTCTCAATTAGTTCCAGTAGCTTTTTTTTTTTTTTTTTTTTTTTTTTTTTACTGAATCTTTTAGGTTTTCTAGATAGAGGATCATACTATAAGCAAATAGGAATAGTTTGACTTCTTCCTTACCAATTTGGATGCCTTTGATTTCCCTTTCTTGCCTTATGGCCCTGGCTAGGACTTTCAATACCAAGTTGAATAGAAGTGGTGATAGAGGGCATCTTTGTCTGGTTCCTGTTTGCAAGGGGAATGGTTTCAGTCTCTCTCCACTGAGAATAATGTTGGCTGTTGGTTTTGCATGTTATAGTTGTTGTTATGTGCCATCAAATTGGACTCGACTCATAGTGACCCCTCCTTGGGTTTTGGAGGCAGTATCACTATGGAAGTAGATTGCCCCATCTTCCTTCCAAGGAGTGGCTGGTGGGTTTGAACCACCAGCTTCTGGTTAGCAGTCAACTGCCTTAGGCACTATGCTACCAGACCCTTTATTATGTTGAGGAATCTCACTTCAATACCTATTTTGCTGAAAGTTTTGATCAGGAATGGGTGTTGGATATTATCAAATGCCTGTTCTGCATCGATTGATATGATCATATAGTTCTTTTCCTTTATTTTATTTATGTGATGAATGATGTTGATTATTTTTCTAATGGTGAGCCATCCTTGCATACTTGATATGAACTCCACTTGGTCATAATGTGTTATTTTTTGGATATATTGTTGGAGTCAATTGGCTAGGATTTTGTTGAAGATTTTTGCATCTATATTCATGAGGGATATTGGTCTGTAGTTTTCCTTTTTATGGATGTGTTTGACTGGTTTTTACATCAAGGTTATGCTTGGTTCATGAAATGAATTTGGGAAAATTCCATCCTTTTCTATGTTGGAAACAGTTTGAGTAGTATTAATGTCAGTTCTTCTCTGAATTTTTGGTAGAATTCTTCAGTGAAACTATCTGGGCCAGGAATTTTTTTTGTTGTTGTTGGTAATTTTTTTTTTTTAATGACTTGTTCAATTTCTTCATTTTTTATGGGTCTGTTCAACTTTTCTACCTCAGTCTGTGTTAGTTTAGGTAAGAGTGTGTTTCTAGAAATCTGTCTGTTTCTTCTAGATTTTCAAATGTGTTGGAGCACAGTTCTTCATAGTATCCTGATATTATCTTTTTTTTTTTTTTATTTCAGTTGGTTCTGTTGTGATGTCTCCCATTTTATTTCTTATTCATGTTATTTGTATTCTTTCCCTCTTTTCCTTTGTTAAATTTGCCAGTGGTTTGTCAATTTTATTAATCTTTTCAAAAAACCTACTTCTAGTCTTGATGTTCTCAATTGACTTTTTCTTTTCAGTTCATTGATTTCTGCTCTAATCTTAATATTTCCTTTCTTTTGATGACTGCAGGTTTTTCTTGCTGTTCTTTTTCTAATTGTTGGAGATGTTGGATTAAGGTGTTGATTTGGCTCTTCTTTTTTGATGTACCCATTTATTGCTAAAAATTGACCTCTGATCACTGCTTTTGCTGTGTCCCAAAGATTTTTCGTATGTTGTGTTTTCATTCTTGTTTGATTCAAGGAACTTTTGAAATTAATTTTTTATTTATTCTTTTACCCAGTTGTTCTTAAGTAGGGTATTATTCAGTTTCCATGTGTTTGCTCTTTTACCATTGAGCTTCCTATTGTTGATTTCTAATTCAATATCATTGTGATCTGGGAAGATGCTTTGCAGTATTTCAATGTTTTAAAATTTATTAAGGCTTGCTTTATGGCCTAACATATGTTATGTGGTGGAGAATGTTCCATGGGCACTGCAAAAGAGTGCATATTGTGCTTGGTTGGTGAAGTGCTCTGAAAATGTCTATAAGGTCAAGTTGGTGGATTGTATTGTTTAATTCTTCTGCATCTTTGTTGAGTTCCTTGGCAGTTCTTTCATTTTTCATTGAAAGTGATGTATTAAAGTATCCTACTATGACTGTGGAGTCATCTATTTGTGTTTTCAATGCTTTTAAAGTCTGATTTATGTATTTTGGGGCTCTTTCATTTGGTCCATAGGTATTTATTATGGTTATATCTTCTCAGTTGATTGACCCTTTAATCAGTATATAATGTCCTTCCTTGTCACTAGGTGATTTTTGTCTTAAAGTCAATTTGATCAGAAGTTAATATTGCCACTGGGAGCTCTGGTAGCATAGTGGCTAAGGCACTTGACTGCTAACCAGAAGGCTGGCGGTTCAAACCC
>NW_006922024.1:1914762-1934224 GCF_000298275.1 Orycteropus afer afer | reverse complement strand
TGACACATAACAACAACAACAACATATAATTCTTGGCTGGAATTTTTTCTCTTTCAGGGTTTTATATATACCATCCCTTTACCTTTTCACCTGCATACTTTCTGCTGAGAAATCAGAGCTTAGTCTTATTGGTTGCTCTTTGCAGGTAACTTTTCTTTTCCTGTGCTGCTTTCAGTAGTCTTTCTTTGTCTTTGGTTTTGGTGATTTTTATAATGATATATCTTGGTGATTTTCTTTTGGGGGTCTATCATGTTTGGGGTATGTTGCACTTCCCAAATGAATATATTCTCATCTTTCATCATATGAGGGAAGTTCTCTTCCAACAAATCTTGGACAATTTTCTTAGTTGTTTTATTTTTCACCTCTTCTTCTGGAACTCCTATTACATGTAGATTACTCCTTTTGGTGGTATCCCACATGAAACTTCAGCTTTCTTCATTTTGTTTTGATCTTTTTTTCTGATTGAGCTCTTTCCAAAGAAATATTCAGGTATTTGTCTTCAATCTCATTAATTCTCTCTTTCATTGATTTGATTCTACTCCTTTGCACTTTCAATGTGTTATTTATTTCTGAAAAATTAGTATTAATCTTCTGGATTTCTATCTGTAGATTTTGTATCATATCTAATTTTTTATTTATTTCATCATTTTGTTCTTGTATTTTCTTCTGAAATTGTTCTAGGGTTTTGTCTGTGTTTCTTTTCATTTTGCCAGTGCTTTCCTTGATCTGTCTCTCAATCCATTGAAGGTACCTAAATATAATTCTTTTGAATTCCTTATCAGGGAGTTCCAATGCTGTTTCTTCTTCAGAGAGGTGTTCTTGGTCTGTAACCTGGCCCCTTGTTTCTCCTGTTTTATTTTGCTTTTTTGTGTGTACTGTGATGGTCTGTTGTTTTCGGGACATTGTGACTTTGTTGTATTTATATTTAGTTGGTGATTGTATGTTGGAGTGATTCACCCAAGATTTCCTTTTTTTTTTCTTTTTTGTTTTATGTATCTGAGTTAGCAGTGTACTATGGTACTGTGCTCCTCTGTTTGCTAGTTGGCAGCACTTATGCACTCACCATCTATATGAATAGAAAAAGGGAAAAAAAATGAAAATCATCACAATATCTGGGTAGGGGGGATAAGAGAAAAGAGACAGAGTAGGAAAATAATGAAGAAAAAATGGGAAAAATGCAAAAAGAAAACAAGGAATGGGGAGAACCACAAGAAAGAAAGAAAATGGGAGCCAGGAAAAGGGCAGCTAGAAAAAGCTGAAAACTAGAACGTGGGAATGGAAGAAGAAGAAAATTAAAAATAATTAAAATACTACTACTAATAATATTTTTAAAACAGAAAAAATTATACAAACTGAAAAAGAGAAAAGGAACAAAAAATATGGGTAGAGAAGGACAGGGCACCCAGGCTCCATCAGAGCACACACACTGTGATGAAATTCCTGCCAGCTCAGAAAGTGTGTGGGTGTGAGGTATAAGAGTAACAAGGGTAATATCATACCTTTTTAGTCCTCAGTGTCCTGTATGTACTTGCTGTCTCCGGCAAGTGAAGCCTATCCTTAAGCCCCTGGAATCTGTGAGAACACTGTCGTTTTAAATATCCAAAATGGTGGAACCACTTGTAAACATTCAGAATGGATGTGCATTCCAGATACCCAAAAGTCCACAACTCAGAAAGTCTCTCTCTTAACCTCTTCCTCTTTTATTCACCTGCCACTAGTGCAGTCCTCTGTGCAGCTCCTGGCTAGCAGGGCCAAATTTTAGGTTAATTCTGAGGTCCTAACACCACTTGGCAATATCCCAACTGTCTGTGCCATCAGGATTGCTGACATTCCACAGCTCTGTATGTTTCCTTTTTCACTGTTTTCATGCAGTTTCTTCTAACAGTTGGAGTTTAGTCCACTTCTGTATCCCTCCTTTCAAATTTCAGGGTTCCAGGATTATCTTCTTTATCTGTGTTAATTGATTCCTCTTTTCTTTGTTGGAGAGGGTCTGTGTAGCTTGTCTGCTTATTCCTCCATCTTACCAGAACTCGTCTGAATTCAGGCTTTCATACAATGTTGAAGGAGGAAGTATATGGGGAAAGCATAGCTTATATAGGTTATATAGGCTATCACAGTACACAGGCATAGTACAGTCAATTATATGACATCCTCCTAGTATCGTCAAAAAATGGCTTTCAAAATCCTCCTATGGGGTGGTAGCTTTACTATGTTAATGAGACTTTTGTGTGAACTTTAAGGTAAAGATAGTCCTTACTGGTTCTGTGGCAGGAACTTAGTTTCCTTTCAAGAAATGAATCAAGAATGCTGAACTAAATTCCTTTGGGATTGGATAAGGAGAAAATTAGGTAAGAATTGTAACACAGCTGGGCAGCACCCTATCATTCCCTTAATAGATTCTCTTTTGAGAATTTCATACCCTTGAGAATGCTGTTACAGCCCTGGATACTTTCATACTTTCATAAAATTTCCCTTTTTCTTCTTTCTTCTTTAATCTTGGTTGACATGAGTTTCTATTTCTTACAACTGTATTAGGAGAAAGTAGATTCCAGATTCAAATAAGTTCAATAGAGACACTTTTTAAGCCTTGGATAGAACAAAAACAAAACATAAACAATCATTCTGGATGAGGGAAACCATCAGCATGAGAAACCAGAATGGAGTCTGTTGAGTAATGCCCATGTGGCTTATTATATAGGATTTTAAGTGAAAGGAAATTATCACCAAATCTTGATTGGTGGTAGATAGATTTGTCACTGTTGCAGGCAGGATTACAGAAACAAAGAAAAGACCATGATCAGAATTAGAAGATAGCCAAGGGTTACAGAATTGGTTCCAGTTCTTGACTACCTGGCTAGGTAGTGGTCCTGATAGCCATGACCATGTAGCCTGAGTCTTAGCCACGGGGTAGCTACCAAACCTTATCAAGACCCTAACCTTAATTTAAATAGAAAAGGACATTCTGAGGTAAATTTGTGAGAATATAATCTACTTTCAACCATTCTATTCCTGAAGACAAAAGGTCCCTCCCTAGGTTTTTCTGGAACTTGTCTGTTCATAGCCACAATTCTGGTTCATGGTCAGAAAGAATGCAAATGTCATCTAAAACTTATGTCAAGCCTCAAAATGAAGCTAGGGATCTCACTGCTGACTATAGGCTTCCCCAACCCCAAACAAAACCAAACTTACTGCCATTAATTTGATTCCAACTCATGGCAATATTGTTCATTTGAGTTTCCGAGGTGGTAAAGCTTTATGGAAGTAGATTACCCAGTCTTCCTTCCATGGAGTGACTGTTGGGTTTGTACCTCCAACGTTCTGGTTACCTGTCAAATGCCTTAGGCGCTATGTCACCGCTTTGTTTCTTTCCACAACCCCAAGTGCTTTGGAATTTAAACTCTAATACACAATCAAAAATCCTTAGATTAAAGCAAGTCGCATATTCTCTGTTTATTATTTAATGTCCTATTTCATAAAGGCCACATTTTTATGAAAACATACCCATCGTTAGGGGGCAGGGAGTTCTGCAATAGATAATTTTCATATAATTGCTTTTCTAGGGTATATTCATGGTATGCCTTCAATTCACTTTTTACGGCAAAATCCATAGGAATTGTGTTGTTTTCTTGTTACGTTTATTATTATTTGCTATTGTTCTTGCTAAGGAGCCCTAGTGACACAATTCAAACCTACCAGCCACTCTGTGGAAGGAAGACAAGGCAATCTACTTCCACAAGATTTACCACCTCAGAAACCCAAGGGGGGCTGCCATGAGTCAGAATCAACTCAATGACAGTGTTTTTTTTTTTTTTTTTTTTCCTTTCTTTTCAATCGTTCTTGAGTTGGAAATAAGTTTTCAGTCACCTTATATGCATGTCAAAATGGCACAAGGAATAAGGAAGACAGAAGAAGAATTGATGCCTTGAATTATGGTGTTGGCAAAGAATATTAACTATACCATGGCCACACAGAACAAATAATCTGTGTTGGATGAAGTGCAGCCAGAATGTTCCTTAGAAGTGAGGATGGTGACCAGTTCCTGGAGAAGGACACCATGCTTGGTAAAGTAGAGGGTCAGTGAAAAGGAGGAAGATCTGTAAGGAGATGGATTAACATAGTGGCTACTATAATGGGCTCAAACATGGCAACAATTGTGAGCTCAGTGTTAAACTGAACAATATTTCATTTAGTTGTACATAGGGTCAATATGAGTTAGAATTGACTCTAGGAAACCTAACAGCAAAAAGAACACTGCTCTAGGGAAAAAAATAAAAAAAAAAATCCCCTACCATTTTTGCTAAGCCACACGATGTGAGGCTTTTCCTTATCGGGAAACACTTTTCACACAAGCTCTGGTTAAATCTTTCTCCCATATCTAGAACTGACAAGATGGTTTATATGTTGTAGTGTTCTATCCTATTCCCATAAGCCAATTGTATTGATAGGACAGAGATTTCCTGTACTGATGTACTACTGAAACTATTGCTTGGTTTTCTGATACTCTAAAATAAAGGACAGTACAATCCTGGGAATGCACTATTTCCAGGAATAATCTCATATCCACCCTGCTGAAAGTGTTTTATTTTAGAAGAAAATGCTTCTATTCTGCAATACAATATACTTCTACACCATTTTCAGTCACTCTGACACCGTGCTGCACTGATTTCTTAGAACGGCAATCCCCAAATGGCTCTAAATCTATGGGCAAGAGTACAAAAACCTCTTTAAAATGTATCAAGTGAACATTACAGTGGTAACTATCTGGTTTTCCAGTTAGTAGAGATCTGTATCTCTGTGTCAGACTTCAGAGTTAGAAAATTAATGAAGTTTCTTGCTATATTTCTGCAGGTGTGTCTGCGTCATTTCATGAGTTAAGTGTGGATAAACCTGTAATTGCTTCTCTCAATCTAGTTCTATTATCCTTGTACTTAGTGGAAATATCTTATAGATTTTAGTATTAATTGATTCAGTATGTACATTCTGGAGAATTAAAACAAAACAAAACAAAACAAAAAGAAGAACCTAGCTTCTGGTCTGAGTCTAACAAAACTTTGGTAGACTTTATATTTCTTAAATCTATATTTGTTTACTTGTTTTTCTTTTCTATTCTCACCCTCCATGTCCACGCACAATTATAGGTTTTCCTTGCTCTGAAAGTAGAACATTCCTATGAAACCTTTTGTAAATCAAAATAAAGTAAAAAGCAATTACTATTAGTTTATATGGGAAATATTTTTGAGTGTTCCTAGACAACCTCCCCCCCACCACCAAAAAAAAAGGAGCTCTGGTAGTGTAGTGCCTAAGGCACTTGACTGTTAACCAGAAGGCTGGTGGTTCAAACCCACCAGCCACTCCTCGGAAGGAAGGTTGGGTAATCTACTTCCATAGTGATACTGCCTTGGAAACCCAAGGAGGGGTCGCTATGAGTCAGGTCCGACTGGATGGCACATAACAACAACAACATAGTGTTCACACAGTTAAGAGCTATGGCAGCTTGATTCTGAGATACTTCTGCAAAAGGAGCTTGCTGATGCCACTATCATTGCTTGGGGCATGGGCTGCCTCTTTAAAGGCTTGCTGCAATCTTAAAAGTGAAAGTCCTCTTTGGATTTCTTTTTGTTAGCCAAAACAGGTAGCAATGTATGTCTTTAATAAAAACAACCAAGTGGCATATAGCAGACTTATGAAAGGGGCATGGGGGAGATATTTGCATTGCATAGGCTTAATACTCATCACTTCATTCATGCCAATTCTTTAACAACTATTGTGTCTCTACTTCAAACTCAGCTTTTCTATTCAGCTTTATTATGCTGAGACTGGAACTCTGCAAACCATTATTTTCAATATGCTAGCTGGCACCCTATTAGTTTCTGCCTGGAAGTTTCAAGTGGGAAAAAGTGATTCACTTAGTCCAGTTTGTTTCCTGGCCCTTTTCATAAGTAATGGTTCTTTTCTTTGGCAGATTCAGCTGATTCCAGTAAAAGAGTAAATTTCAGTTTCTGCTTTTATACAGTCCTTGAACCAGGATCACTGTACATTTTAGAGAGAAAACAGCACCAGTTTACTAATGCCATGGGAGTCTAAACCTAGCTCTATAGAAAATTTTGTCTGGATTTCTGTGGCATCTTCTCTATCCTCAGATAAAGGTCCCAGCTCTGCAAGCACATTCTCTAATCTTTTAATTTGGATGATTTCAACCTCCTCTCTCTGTTAGCTTATTTTTCAAGGTGGTTGATGCTTTCTATAGCTATTACCTTTGTGTAATCTCCCATAATCTCCTTTTGACTTTTCAGTATTTCTTAATGGGATCTGTGTTAGGCTGGGTTTTCTAGAGAAACAAAAACCAGCAAAGCTTATGTATGTATAAAGAGAGAGAGAGAGAGAGAGAGAGAGAAATTTATCTTAGGAAAATGGCTCACACACTTATAGAAGCTGGCAAGTCCAAAGTTCCTAGATCCAAAGTTCCTGGATCAAACATCAAGCTGGAGGCTTTTCCACATCAAGCTGGAGGATTTTCCCAACTCTTGCAACTGCAGGGACTGAGGAGCTCAAGGCTAGCAGGCAGTACACCGGCTGTTGACTCCAACGAATGACGAATCCAAGATCTCCAGGCCGAATGGTGGACTGTTCACTCACAGACAGTTGTAAGCAGCACAACAGAATCCTGACCCACAGAAGAATGTCTCTCTTCCCAGGATGTCCTTGGATACACTGGAAGCAGTCCACACCCATAGGGAAACTCCCTTTCAACAGATTGCCTGCTCAAAACATAATCATCTGATCTCATCATGGGAATAACCACATCACAACAGCTTAAACCACACAAAATTGTGGTCCAGCCAAGTTGACACACAGCTCCAACTATCACAGGATCCTAGCTAGTGAAAATTGTCAAGAGACAGATCCAGTAAGAAGCAATTTAAGGACTGATTTTGTTGCATTCTTAGATTTAGAAGCAATGTTGAGTTCAGTGTCAATAACAAAAGGAACACTAATTATTTAAGGCATGTAATAGTGTCATGGTTAATCAAATTATCCACTCTGATTGATTGTGATAATGTACCTACTGAAGCAAGGGTGTTGGTCGAGATAGAGTCACCCAAGATTCATACACAGAGTGGGGTTGAAGGCTATTGGGATCATAGATTGTGCCTGGTCACAGAGGATGAGAATGGAAGAGAAACAAACAAATATGATTAAATTTTAAAAATGAAATGTAGTTGTTGACAATTATAACAGTATTGATAATTATAAAAAATATGGAACAGCATGGCTAAGTCAGAGTGTACTGTGGCGCACATACAGAAGAAAATAACAAGCTCAGATATTAAACTAATATTTCTTATAGCTTCAGGGATACCCTCATAAAAATCTAAACACAGCATTTTAATTGTGAGAATTACAAAATCACAACCCAACAAAAACAAGTCTGCAAATGATTAGAGAGACTAAACAGTAGAACATATAGGAAGGGCCAATATGTTTACTAAAAGGTGCTCAAAGACATCAATCATGAGGGAAATGCAAATCAAAGTCACAATGAGTTGCTACTACTACTACTACTACTAATACTACTGTTACTAACACACACACACACACACTCACACACACATAATTAAATTTTAAACAATGACAACACTGATGCTGGTGAGAATGTTTGCTGACTAGAACTGACATACATTTTTGGGGAAATTGAAAATTGGTACAATTTTGGGGGGCAAGAATTTGAAGATTTCTTGAAAAACTAACAAATGCCTAAACTATGATCAAGTAATTTGACTCCCAACAGAAATGAAAACAACTGTCCACAAAAAGTTTTGTACAAAAATATGTATGGTAACTTTATATTCATAATATTCCAAATCTGGAAATAATTTACATGTCCAATACCTGAAAAATTGACAACCGAGTTATGGATTTTTCATGTAATAGAATATAACTCAGTTAAAATAAAAAGAAGAAAAGTGTACTAGTAAGTTATGGAATAACATGGATGCATTTTTTAAATGGCATTGATTGAGAAAGAAGCCAGACAAAATAAACTACATATGTTTTGTGTATTTCTACTTATTTGACAAAGTAAAATTTCAGTAATCAGAATCAGAGTATTCTTTTCTGTGATTTATGTGGACTGATTGGATGAGCGCTCCAGGAAATTTTCTTTGATGACTATGTCTTGACTGAGGAGTTGTTTACATGGTTACCAGACTCTATCTTCACTTAGGAGTACACTTGAGAAAACTGATCAAATTGTACACTTAAGATTTGCATATTAATAAGAGGATTGAACCAGGACTAATGAAAAAAACAAACTAAAAAAACTTCCCTCTACAGATACACTAGTTACATACAGACACCAAAAACAATGGAAAATATGGCTTGAAAATTAATCTATAATCTTAAAATTCAGCATAGTGGTTAACTTTGGTTAGGTAGTGATCTGAATGGTGCTTGAAAGAAACTTCTAGAATGCTACAGTATTTACATTCTTCATTTGATTTAAGATTTTGAAAATCAATTGAACTCTAAATTTCAAAATGTCTATTTTATATATACATATATAAATATGTATAATGCATATATTATACATCAATAAGAAATTTAAAATGGCCTGAATTGATATAATTTTTGAATGAATTATGATAACAAAGATGCAACATAATAATCATGCACAGGTTTGATTATTTTCAGGAAAAAATGTAATACAGGAAAGAAGCATGATGAACAAAACAAAACAAAGGCAACTTTGGATGAAGCAGTTTTTAATGTTAAGGGGTAATGGAGTGAGTCCCATCTTCTTGTGATTTGAACAATAAATTCCAGTTCCACCCTCTGTCTGATAGATGTTTTCAAGATGAGAAAGAGAGAAATGAGACTGATTTCATCTTGAATACAACAGATGGTTACTTAAGTGTGTAAATTTCTGCAATTGGACATTACAAAAGCAGAAGGAAACATACTTTGTACAAAATCTTTATTTTCAGGCTTCAGTGTCTATCAACTGCATTGTGAATTGCCATTTTCAGTTATTACTAATATAACTAGAATTAAAATGACTAATAAACATTATAGTCACTAAAATTGTTGACTTGTTTGCTGTGCATGTGTGTTTTGTCTATTCAATTGATGTATCTCTTTTGTTATATGCTTATTTTTCAATTTTACATTTTATTATGTTTATTTGTCAATTTTACACATCTGTCTATATGCATTTTCTTTCAGTATATATTAATAGATGCACTAGCAAACTCTTACTGATATAAATATTAATAATTGAAAATCTGCTGCTAAACTACTGTCATACATTTTTTTGTACTCCAGTTCAGCAATCGAACTACACTGGGATATAGCTGTAAGCACTTAGGTTATTGCAAAGGTGTTTTAGTGGTTTGGCAATATTCTTTGTGATCTCTACTGGAGAGGAACCAAAAATATTGAGGCTGTTATTCTATTATAAATCTGTCAGCCTTACTCTCTAGATGTCTATCTAATCTCTTCCTCAGAAGCATTTCTAAATTGTACTCTGTTATGACAAGAGGCTTAGTCTGGTATAAGTCTTGCTGAACTAGGTTCCTTTAATCTAAAAACAAAAAGTAAAAAGTCATTGAAATTCTAATAAGATGGAAACAATTTCAGAGAGATGCCTACTTAAATGAGATATAGAAATGGTCACTCTATATAGCTCAGTATCTTCTCATGACTGGTGGGTAGTAATGGCAATGTAAAGTAGTTGAGACAAGTGTCTATCTCTGGTGGAGTCAGAGATAAGAACATTTTATGGAAAGGTTGGTAAATCTGAGCAAACTGAAAATAAGCTAATATCCATGTCATGCTCTTCGATACTATCCTCAGGCAAAGATGATACCCTGATTTGCAAAGAGTAATGACTTCAACTCTCTTTACTAAGTATGATCTGTTAAGAGTTATGCTTAGGCTAGCTTCTGGATCAGAAGAGATGTCCAGTTATTATACTCTTTGGAATCAGACTCCAAAGAACCCAGAAAATTAAACTCAACACAGAAGAAAGATACCAGTAAATTACAGTGATATTAAGGACCTCTGGTGGCATAGTGAGTAAGGCATTTGGCTGTTAACTAGAAAGTCACAAGCGCAAAGCTAAACAGCTGCTCCATGAGAGTAAGAAGAGACAATCTACATCCGTAAAGATTTACAGCCTTGGAAATCCAATGGGGGTTGAGCTGGAAGCCACTCCATGGCAATGGGTTTACAGTGATATTACCTGACCTAAAGAGTTTGAAATGTAACAACAATATACACAACTGCTATAGGCAACTCTGTTAAAATCTTTACATCTCAATTTTGGCAATTTTAGATTATTTCTTGTTCTCAAAACTTAAAAATGCTTTCAGAAATTTAATCTTTTATTATTCTTGGCTTTGGAGGCATAATTAGGACACCACTTCTACCTACCTATCTTTTCTTTCTCTAACAAATTGTTTCTCTAATGAATTGTTGCTTTTGAGCAACCCATATGACAGAGTAGAATTGCCCTACAGGGCTTTCTAGGCTGAAATATTTGCAGGAGCAGATCACCAGGTCTTTTTTTCCCCTAAGATGTTTCTGAGTGGGTTTGAACCCCTGACCTTTTTAGCAGTCAAGTGCTTAACTATTGCCCCACCAGGGCTCATATCTAATAAGCATGTCCATATAATGAGCTTGAATTGAATAAGAGTCTTCAAAATGTGGACATAATTAAGCTAAAAACTATGTATGCTTTGAAATACCCAGATATTTATATACATATATTAACAAAATGGTTACTATAAATCTAGAAAATCTTTTGCTAGAAAAATGCTAGCAGTATAAAGATCTGAATAAAGCCAAGGAATTGTCAACTTTTCATTTTATTTTGAATAGCAACATCAATCATTATATGAAAGTTTACATGAAAACAAATGACAAATTTCTCAGAGATAATGTTTCTATATTAAAATATTACATTTTGAAAATTAATATTTACATAAACTAGTCATTTTTGTAAACTGTATTACACTTCTATGCCTTGGAAAATAATGAATGCAATATAGAAAATGGATATTTTCCTAATTTTTTTTAAGAACATGATATTGATAGCCAATAGTAGAAAAGAGCTAACCATTATTTATTACTTAGTATATTGTTCTAAGTGATTTATATTTAATAATTGATTAAATGTACATTGCATTCATGGAAAGTAGATCATTTTACAAATGAGTAAAACACAGCAAAGAGAGGTGAAATAATTTGCCCAAGTGCACAGCTTTTATATAGCAGAGCTAGAGGTTGAACCCTGACAGTCTAGCTAAATTTATCAGATGCTTAATCCTGTGCCATGTATTTTGTTTACTTCTCTTATAACTGATCATGTCACCCTCTATTAATATTTTTATACTTCATATTAGATTTACTTTCTGAATCTTGTAGCTAAAAGGACAACACATTTTGAAAAGTTTTGTGTATGTGTGTGGGGGAACATATAATTTTATGTTACTTCAAAATTTTAGGGAAGAAAATTAGAGTGTTAATAAATATCTTAAATGGTAATTCAAATGACCTCACTACTATGAATGGCAATGTTTCTTTTATCTTCATGAAAAACATGTTAAAGGAAAAGAGGAAATGATAAACACAACTTAACCTAGACCTTACACAATGATAACTTTTTTTCTGCAGAAATTATTCAATTTTAATTTCTGCTTTCAATAGCTGGAGATGAGTGAGAAAAGTTTCACCTTCACTGATCTCTGACTTTATCACCTAACTCTTGTGTTATTCCTGGTTCAGATATTGCTTTCAAGAAACTTAGAAAAATATAAATATAGGCATGACACTCCAAAATAATTAGTAAAATATATAGACATATATGTCATGAAGTTCTCAAAAATAATAACCACAAAGAAAAAAAAAAAAAAAGATTATTTGTAATCTTAGCCAAGCTCCCTGGAAACTCATTCTAGAAAGGATATGTAAGGTTGTTAGACTTTTAATCTTCCTTTATCCCACTTTGTGCTTGAGGTTTCAATAAATTTCAAGTGATGTATGATACTAGATAGGATACACTGTTAAGTGATGTTCAAGTTTCAATTCTTAATGGGGAATTTGTTCTTTGATTCTTATAAATGGTATTTTCTTCCCTCTCTTCTCTCGGTGACAGCTCTAAATCCTTTGAAAAACCATCTACCAATCATTCTTGTCATACTTAGGACTGAGTAGCTCTGTGCTGCCCAGGAGGGAAGAAACCAAATGTTTTAGTGGCATCCACCTAGAGGCATATGTCAAAATAAATTTGTACAAAACTATAAGATTTATTAAGGTCATTGTCAGATTTCTGCCCCTAAGAATTTATAATTAAGCACAAGGAAAAATAGTCATTCTTCAAACCTCTTTGACTCATTCTTCTGTAGTTTTCTTGCTTCTCTCTCTTCCTTCTGGAAGAAAAAATAAAGTCATAAATTAGATGTGTTGCAATATTTATCTTTGCAAAGAAAGAGACTGATAACATCGACACTGACACAAGTGAGATCTAACATTTCTTCAAGGAAAGAAGGTAAGTGGTATATAAATACAACACATCATCACTTTTAACTCTTACTTAAAGAAACAAAAGTGCATAGGAAAATCAAGTATGTAATTTTAACAGGAAATAATTGATCATAATTTTCCTGTTGAGGGACATATTTATTTATTCAATTATTTATTTATCTATTGAAATAAAAAATTAACACTTTTGTTAATGAAGACATTAAATTCCCCACATGCACATATACCCATTTTGCTATATTCTGAACTTGTTACCTATTGAAAATGTAATAATAAGCCTAAGTTAAAATCCTGAAATCATGTGTTTTTTTTTTCCAAATTCCCTCAAGAATCTCAAATTATCAGTTACCAAGTTCTGCAAAATATATCTTTAAAACATTCATAAATTTTGTTTATCATTTCCATCCTCACATCAGTGTCCTCAACATCTTTCACTTGAGCCATCCAATAGCCTCAGAATTATTCTTTTTGTTTATTTTGATTCTTGTTAAATGCATCTAGATAAGCCTCCAACAATGACATACCTAAAAAGGAAATATTACTGTACAATAACACTGACCAAAACACTTCACTATCACCCTAGCACACAATGTGATTGTTCCCAATCAGAAAAGCTTAACTGGAGAGATTTTGTAACACTTGAATCTGACCCACCCCAAACATCCCCTTCGCTATTATGAGGCATAAGTTTAGAAATTACACTTCTCACGGTATTCCCAGGCATATTTGCTTTAAACATCATCACCACACACCTTTATTCCTTCTGCACCTTGATTAATTGGCAAATGTCCAAACTGTTCAAAGTGACAAAGCTTATCCTGTTCTTCTTCCTCTCTGTAATTGCTACTTTAACTTTCATGACTTTTAGAATTCCACTTAAAAAAAAGTACAATTGTCCACATAATGTGGATGAACTTAGAGGACATTATGCTGAGTGAATTAAGTCATTCACAGAAGGACAAATATTGTATTAGTCCATTATTGTAAAAAGTCAAGTAGAGAGAGGTTTATCTATGAAAAGAAATGTTCTTTGTTGGTTACCAGGGGTGGGAGGGGAGGGCAGGGAACACTGTTAGATAGGTAGAGACAAGTGTTGATTTGGGTGAAGAGAAGGGCAATGTACCAAATGTGAGTGATCAACATGGTGTCATGGAGGTAGAGGAAGACATAGAAAGGTACATGGGAGATAGAGACAATAACAATGGACCCTTTTGCACACACAGTACTGCATTGTCAGTGAAGGCAAACATGGCTATACAGGAGGATAGATAGTTGGCTAGGCTGAACTCTTAGGTGTGTCTATGCAGGGGGGAGTGTGCCCATGACCATGTATAGGGTTGGCAGACAATGTTCCTACAAGTGCATTGCTATGTTCTGTAAGAATTCCCAGGTATATAGTAAAACTGGCAAGAGACAAGGTTGTAGTCACTTCTTGGCCACAGCCAGCTTCCCAGAGGGAGTGAGTAGTTGGACCTCTGGTCTTAAGACCATAATCACAAGGGACATTAAGCTCAATTGGCATAACATACTACACAAAACATTGTTCCACATACTACTTTAGCAAGTAATGACTGGTATCTTAAAAGCTTGCAAGCAGCCATCTAGATGCAGTGATGGGTCTCTCCTTGTCCAGAACAAAGAAGAATGAAGAAAACCAAAGGTTCATGGAAGCATTTAGTTCAAGCAACTGGTATACCATGTGATCCACAGCTTATATGACTATGAAGCCAGAAGAATTAGATGGTGCCCAGCTACCATTGTCAACTACTCGGAGGGGGATCTATGTAGGAGATCCTGGATAACATGAGAGAACAATGTGGAACAAAACTCAAAATCATTAAAAAAAAAAAAAAAAGAACAGGTTTGCTGGCCTAATAGAGCCTAATGGAACCACTGAGACTATGGCCCATAAATGCCCTTCAGGTCTGGAATTGAACCCACTCCTGTGGCTTCCAGTCAAACAAAAACAGGCATATGAGGTGAATATTAACATTAGGTAAATACACTCCTTGGAGAGAACAACCATGGGAGAATATAAAGGCTGTGTATGCACAGGGAGAAAGCTCAGGGGGCAGGAGTGCATGGAGGGAAGAACACAAGGAACAGGTAACTCTGGGGAGGTATTGGGAAGGGAGTTGTTGCAATGCGGTAACCTGTAGTCAATATCACGAGACAAAGTTTATGTGAGCTGCTGTACGGAAAGTGAATTTGCTCTGTAAACTTTCATCCAAATCACAATTAAAAAAAAAAAAAAAAGTACAACTGAGGTAGAGTTGATCCCAACTCGTAACAACCCCATATGTCTCACAGTATAACTGTGCTTTTAGGCTTTTCAATGGCTACGTTTCTGAAGTAGATCTCCAGGCTCCTTTACTAAGGTGCTTCTAAGTGGACTTAAACCTCAACCTTTGGTTAATAGCTGAGTGCATTAACAATTTGCACCTTCTCCTCGCTCCTAAACTTTACCAGTCATTAATAGACAACAGTTTCTAGATCCTTTTGCAAATTAGGCTTATCTACCCTTGTCTGGTAATTCCTCTATCTAGAATGTGGGTCACTCTTCTGCCTTTGTAAATAAAGTTTAATTGGAACACAATACTCATTACTTACATTTTGTTTAAGTCTACTTTTGCATTACAATGGCACAGTTGAGTAGTTGCAACATAGACAACCTGGCTGTTAAAGCCTAAAGTATTTACTATCTAATCCTTCACAAAGAGCTCTGGAGGCACAGTGGTTAAACCAGTTATCTGCTAACCAAAATGTTGGTGCTTTGAATCCACCAGCCACTCCAAGGGAGAAAAATGTGGCAATCTGCTTCCAAAAAGATTCACAGTTTTAGAAACCCAACTCTCTCCTATAGGATCACTGTGTGTTGGAATTGACTCAACAGCAATACGTTTTTGTTTATTTTGGTTTGGTCTGGCGTGGAATACAGTTTGTCAACTTCTGCCCTAGAATGCCATTTTCCTCTTCTGGCTGGCTAATTTCTACTCATAGTCAGATGTGG
Organism: Orycteropus afer afer; assembly: GCF_000298275.1. Lineage (NCBI taxonomy): Eukaryota > Metazoa > Chordata > Mammalia > Tubulidentata > Orycteropodidae > Orycteropus > Orycteropus afer. The sequence continues at coordinate 1,918,674 of NW_006922024.1, read as the reverse complement.
CCTTGGTTCTATAAGAAATATGTATGCTGCATGCTGAGATTGGCCTATCACTATTTGTCTAGCTAAGCCTCTCTTTTGAGAACTGTACTCCTTAAGCATACATATATCAAACTAAAATTTTCTGTTTATCTGTTTGTCTTCTTCACCACACTCTGTGCTTTGTAAGTGACACTATCTCTTTTGCTTTATCACCAGTATCTAGAACAGAGCAAGCAGACAATATTTCTTAAAGATTTTAACTGAACTACTATACACCTGGAACTAACTGTGTGGGATACTGTGCAGGATTTCAAGATGAGTAAGATATTGTGTCTAATTACCAAGACAGAGTAGCAGAAACATTTAGGGGAATTGCTAATTACCAGAATATAACTTGATAATGACACTAGTTGGAATAATAATAATAAAAAGAGATGCAAGGCTTGAAAGAGGAGAAATTAATTGTCAGAAAGCAAACATTAAAAAAGTTAATAACAAGGGGAAAAAATGTATAAACATTAGGCCCTACCACACACCACATGTGTCTTGCTAAGATGGTATCAGTGCACCAATTTCCCTGTTGTTTTTGTTATGTGCTGTCGAGTGGGACCCAAGTCATAGCAACCCCTCCTTGGGTTTCTACTACAGAAGTAGATTGCCCAACCTTCCTTCCGAGGAGTGGCTGGTGGGTTTGAACCGCTAGCCTTCTGGTTAGTAGTCAAGTCCCTTAGGCACTAAGCTACCAGAGCTGACAATTTCCCTAGACAATTAAAAATCTAGGAAAAGAAATACTGTAAGTCCCAAAGTTAGCAAAAAGATGAATATTGAATTCAATTACTTTCTGAAGTTCATACTCATTCCTCTATATGAATCACAGTTGCCAACTTGTTCTCCCCAAGGAGATATTGGATCTAAGTGATTATTGTTGAGTCCCAAATAGGTAATATATATACACAAAGAGTTGTTTTTCTTTTTCCTCCTTTCACTGTCCTCATTTTAACATGTACTGTGTTAAATTTTCCTTTTCTGATGGGTGGCAAATTCCATTGTGATACAGTGTGATATATAGTGGGTTGAGTTGTGCCCCCGAAACTATATGTCATATTCATAACCTCCAGTACCAGTGAATGTGACCCTATTTGGAAATAAGGTATTAGAATATGTAACTAAGAATCTCAAGATGGTATAGTACAGAGTTTAGAGTAGATCCTAAATATAATGACTAGTGTCCTTATAAGAAGTGAAGAGAATGTAGAGACATACAGTGAGTAGAAAGCCACATGGAGATGGAAATAGAAGTTGGTGTTTTGCTGTCACTAGCCAAGAAAACCTAGGGTTACAAGAAGTTGGAAAGGCAAGGAAGGATTCTTCCCTAGATCCTTCAGAGGGAGTGTGGTGTGGTTCAGTAAACACCTTGATTTTGGACTTTTAGACTGTAGAACTATGAAAAAATAAATGTGTTACATTAAGCCAGCAAATTGGTAGAAATTTCCCATGGCAATCCTTGGAAATTAATACAAAGTGATAGGTATCATTACTTTCTGATTATTTTCATGTACTCTGAATTTTCCCAGGCTAGATGAAAATACATACCTCAGTCTTGGCCAAAATCCTATCCCTTACTTTTTGTTCAGCACTGTGAAGGCTTGTACTTGGGGATGTGGACTGGAGGAGAAAATACAGTTTCCATTAAGTTTGCAAATCCAGATGCATAGAGTGAAAAGGTGAGGGTGGTCAAAGTATATGGGTTGGTTATAGGACAAACATTATTTTTTCCCTTTTTTTTTTTTAATACCCAGTTTTCTGTTTTTTCCTTCATAACAACATTTTATTTTTTATTTATTTATTTTTATTTCACTCCTTGATTACCATCCCCAACCATAATGCACTCTCCTCCCCTCCCATCTCTATGACCACTCCCTCCCTGTGCCCTTCTTCACTAGGCACTCCTGTCTGTTCAGCCTTCCCTCAATGTGAATGCTGCTCCTCTGGTGCCCCATGGCCAATTGCTAAGGGGTGTATCTCTCTAGAGAAGGTGGGTGAATCACCCTGGGGTGTGTGTTCTGCATGTAAGTCTTTCTACTATTGGACTGAGAACCAATCCTTGGGAGTGAGTCTAATCCTAGACCTGAGGGGTATCCTGGGGCCATAGTTTCAGGTGCTCCACCAGACCCAATCTGACCAGTAATACTGGTCATTTTTGTGTGTTTGAATTTTGTTCCACATTTTTCCCCCTACTTCATCAAGGATCTTCAGTTTTGGCCCATTCCTGAGTGGTTGGTATTGGTATCTGGGCATCATCTAGCTCTTATTGTCTCAAAGAGCATCATATCCTTGGATTAATTGTTTCCAAATGGCTTTGATTTTCTTTCTTCACTCTTTTTTGCTTCCGATGAGAGGAGACCAATGGTTGCATTTTAGATGGCCACTTGAAAGATTTTAGAACCCAAGTCACTACTCAACAAAGTAGGTTGTAGAACAAGCTTTTTAAGTACTATGTTGTGCCCATTGAGCTTGGTGTCCCCCAATAATACGGTCCCAAGTCGGAGGCCCAGTGAGTCTCTCTCTCAGGGTGTTTGATTGTCTCTGAGAGGTTACTCCAACTCTGTGTTGTGTTGCTTCTGTGATGAATGTGGCTAATTTTGTGTCAGTAGTATCTATGTAAGATTTTCTTTAGCTAAACTTATCCTTGGTCTAGCATACATTCGTGTTCTCTGACAGAGGTAAATACTAGTATATGCACAATACTGCATTACCGTTAACACCAAACACCAGGCTATAGACAAGTACATAGACAAATGAGAAGATCAGGTAGGGGTCAGCAAACATAACAACATTTTAAATGTTGTTAATTTGTCTATGGCCCAATTTTCCATTCCTGCATTCAGATTTATATAATATGCACAAATAATATATTCATATTAAGTGTTAAGTCCAATAAATATATTACACAACACATGTTCAATTAAAGCATTCAGTAAATATAATAATATATTTAATATATTTTGAATATATATTTGTGGATTTAATGTGAATATACTAATTGAATATACATGTTTAATATGTTCTGTGAAAATATATATGTAAAAATACATCAAAATTTATTTTTGTAATGCTCATGCATATATTTAATTAAAAAATACATGTAAGAAATGCATCTGCAAAGAAAATATTCTTGAATGGTTGAATGTGTTCTTAAAAAAAAATCGTGGCAACTTCCAAGGTCTTCTATTCTTCATCTTGAGAGTTATTAATAACTTAGGATTTGAAGGTGGTCTTTTCTTCTCAAACACCCTGTACCTTCTCATTTTACTTATGTGGGCTGCTCTAATTAGCATTGCAACCTCTAACATTTCTAGCAAAGAAACAGACATATGGCTCTTTGATTGTATTTATCATCCAAAAACAGGAGACATAGATCAAACTGTCCTGTGAGCATTCTCCCCAGCCTGGTTCAACCACTAATTTACAGTTTAGCAAACTTCCTGCAAAGAATTAAGATCTCAGTTCTCTATATCTTTAGAAATCTCAGTCCATAAAGATGATTCTCTTATGAACTAGCTCTTTGCTTGGCTTGGGATATGGGGAAGAAATTGTCTCAGAAATCCCTAGACAACATGACTATTCATTATTTCATCCCTGCAGTATGTTTTATAGACAGAAAAAGCTCATAGGAAAGCTGGGTGATAGGTGTGGAGTGGCATAGTTGGAGTGATGGTCTTTTAATAAGTTTTTAGGACCATGTATGACTAATTATTTCAATGTTTTAATAGTCTTTTCTTTAGAATATGGAGTATTTACTTTCTCACTATTTATCTTTCTATCTATCATCTATCTATCTATACCTATATCTACAGCTATCTCTCTCTCTCTCTCTCTCTCTCTCTCTCTCTCTATATATATATATATATATATATTGTTGTTGTTGTTGTT
>NW_006922024.1:1908907-1914446 GCF_000298275.1 Orycteropus afer afer | reverse complement strand
GTATTTTTTTTTTTTTTTTAATTTTTAAATATAGATAAATAGATAGATATCTCTATGTCTGTATATGTATGTATGTATGTATGTAAATATACTTGCCAAATCCAGGGTAACTGGAAAAGGTCCATGCAAGATCACATTTGATAAATATTAGAAGTTGTATCATCAACTCTAAGTGCTCACAATTTTGGAATGTAAGGATAGCAAAGAAGAAAGGGCAAAGTGAAGAGGGAAAAATTGGTAAGGAACAGATGAGGAAATATCTAACATACCATATTTAAAGTTCTAAGCATCTTTGTGGAAGTTGCTTTATAAAAACATGTACTTATACCTAAAGATTTTCAGGAAACATGTCTTATATTTTCTTTAAGTAATTCTACACACATGAGTTCTTTTAGATGCAGCATCATGTAGAAAGGGTAATATTTATTTGAAAATTTTGTGAAAATACATTTTTCCTGATGTTCTACAAAATCTTTACTTTAAACAGAAAATATTCTGAATTCGATTTTCATGTACTATAAATATTACAATCAGAATTTGGATAAGTGTATTGAAGAAAATTAAGTCATGTAGTTGATTGAGTAAACTGAGAACTAGTCCACTGAAATAAGTATCAAATCAGGAAATATTAAAAATGGCTTATCAGAAATAGACAATTAGGTTGGTATCTAGATGTCATTTGAGACAAACATATATATATATATATATATAGAGAGAGAGAGAGAGAGAGAGAGAGAGCTCTGGTGGCGTTGTGCCTAAGGCACTTGACTGTTAACCAGAAGGTTGGCGGTTCAAACCCACCAGTTACTCTTCGGAAGGAAGATTGGGTGATGTACTTCTATGGTGATACTGCCTCGGAAAGCAAAGGAGAGGGAGGTTGCAATGAGTCAGAGACAACTCAACGGCACATAACAGCAGCAACAACAAATACACACACACACACACACATATATATATGCACTGGTGTTTCTTAAACTGTAAATTACCCTTTGTTACTCATCTATCTAAAGAATATGATTGTTGTAGGTTGTAAAATGCATGTTAAAAGAAATCTCACTGTGAAAAAGCAAATTTTTATAACTGGGAAGAATATGCCAAAAGATATAAAAATCTGGAGGCATAAATAACATTATCATTTTCCAAATATAAAATACAAAAGTCTAACAATATATAAAAGTGTTGTTCCTTTTTTTGTTCAATACAAATAACCAATTTTAAGATTCAAAAAAAAAAAAAAACAATGATTGAAGTGAACACAATAAGGAGAGACTGCGAAAGCTAAATTTATAAAAAATGGTATATTAAATTTTCATCAATAAGAATAAATAAAATGTATATATATATAGGTTACCTAGTACTGCTCTGAAAGGAATATACCACAAATAGGATGCTTGAAATAGGATGCTTGAACAAACAGGAGTTTATTCTCTTGCAGTTTGGAGGCTTTAAGTCTGAGTTCAAAGTGCCAGGCCCTAGGGTCTATGTAAAAGCCCCTCGACCTTGGGCTTTAGCTCTGCCTCTTGCTCCCAGTCCACTGAAGCTAGAAGCATCTTCTTCACTCAGGGAGCTGCTGGCTGTGACTGACATGCCCAAGGTTGACAAGTAAAAAGGCACAGTCCCAATGGCCATGAGCTCGAGACCATTCCCAAAGCTGTTTCTTATACATGGGAAGCAGACCACATACCCAAAGCAGCTACCCAGCTGCTCCAATAGATTCTGCCATGGAATTAATTACTAATCTCACCCTGGGGAATAACTGCATTCAGCTGCCCAGCAACTCAACCAAGCCTAGCCAAGGTGACACAGAAACTTAACCTATATATGTATATATATATTGCTGTTACATGCCGTCGAGTCAGACCCGACTCATAGCGACCCCTCCTTGGGTTTCCGAGGCAGTATCACTAGGGAAGTAGATTGTCGAGCCTACCTTCCTTCCTTCCTTACTTCCTTCCTTCCGAGGAGTGGCTGGTGGGTTTGAATCACCAGCCTTCTGGTTAGCAATGAAGTCCCTTAGGCACTACACTACCAGGGCTCCTATACACACACACACACACACACACATTTTAAGAAATGTTGACACTGTAAAGAAAGAGAAAGAATCATAAAGGCTGATAAAATATAATGGTCACAGTGATTTGAAGAGAATCAATAGAATCTTGGGCACCAATATTAAAAGGTTAGACAATTTAAAAAAAGCAATGATTGACAATATCAATAGTGTCAGAGAATTTCAGTAAAATGTAAATTATGGTATAACTGTAAGTATAAGTTACAAACTTACAATAAAATATAAGTCGCAAAAAATTGGAAATCAATGCTGATTGATTCATTTGTATAAAATGAATTATATCAAGGTCAAAAATCTGTGCATATGACTTAGTGGTTCTCTCTCCTCTGAATTAAGTTCAGAGTTATAAGCCTGGAGTTCAAGCTCTCTCATAATTTATTCAGTTTTTGCACTTAGAAATACAACTTACTTCTCTGTATTCTTTTGAATACAGAGAGTATATCTTACTTTCCTATTGCATTTGCTATAATACATACTTTTGTATTGTGAATAGAGTAGGCAATCAAGAAATCGATTTTAGACAGAAGGAGCTTGTATTGCTTGCTCTACCTGTATGTCTACCTATCATCTATCTATCTGTCTATCATCTATTTTCCTCTCAAACTATTTTTACACAAACTAAACTTCTAAAAAACATATATTTATGGCATATTATAAAGCTGACATTTAGAATCTCTCTCTATCTCATTTCAGGTGGAACTCTAAAAAATATGAGTGGGTCCTGACCCATAGATACTCCTCCCTGGGTTTCCAAAGCAGTATTTCTATGGAAGTAGTTTTCCCAGTCTTTCTTCCAAGAAGTGGTTGGTGGATTTGAACCACTAGCCTTCTGGTTAGCAGTTAAATGCCTTAGGCACTATGCTACCAGAGCTCCTCATTGGAGGTGTAGTCCATTAAAAAAAAAAAAAAAAGTTTTCTGTCTTGTCACTCTTTTCCCTTTTTTCTACTATTTAGCAAAGAGAGTAGAGTGGGCCTAGACACAAAGTTGAACTGTGTTTATACTTATCCACCTTTGCTTGACAACTTTTCTTTTCATTACAGAAAACATAAGAACAATGAAAATAAAAACAACTACTTGACATGATATGGTTTTATTCACCAAAATAATTTCATTCATTCTAATATTTCCATTAAAAAAGACAACTACATTATTATAATATAATTGGAGTCCTATAAACTAATATCTTCAAAAATAACTTGAAAACATGTGAAAAGAAAGCGTAGGAATGCAAAAATCGTGTGGCAGAAGCATCTGGCCTCCTCCAACTTCACAAGGGGGTAGAAGAATTAAGACCAACAGCCCAAGACTGATTTCTATGAGACAAAGTTCAGACATTCCTCCACCTTCCAATATTCTTACCAATTCTGTCACCAACCATCCCTCCCGTGGTACTCTTTTCTTCTCTTCTGGGTTCAGTATTTCATTACAATGGCCACACAGAACTCACAAAGTACTTATGATTATGAGGTTTCATATGGAAGTTACAGATTACAATTCATGAATGATTAGGATATAGTTCTGTAATCACAACAGCCTCCCCTCAACCATACTCAAAAGCAAGTTTCTCTCTGGTCCTTGGTCCCTATGCCTGGTCTCTGCTCTGTTCAGGCGAGTGCTACAAATCTCTTTTAGCTCTGCTGATAGGTGACAAAAAGGCACCCACTCCATCAACAAGCCTCCTGCCCAAATACACTCACCTTTCTCACTTCATGGGCCAGGAAGCTCACTGCTCTATCTCATGCTGCTTTTGCTGCTGATTTTCTGCTGTTGCTTTTTGTCATTTCTTGTGTCACAGCTCTCTTTCTCTCGGATCAAGGAAGTTTAGTGTAGACATCTTGGGTCCAAAGCTAGGAAGCTTTATTGCTTAAACCTATGGTAAGGATGAGTTAATACATTACAGCAAAGATGGTTAATATCTGAGGGGGAGGCAGGGGGATATGTGACAAGGAAGGAGAAGGAAAATGGCTTGCAGTTTTTACAAGCGTGGCTAAATAAGATGGAATCTGAGATCTATTTTGGGAAGTTGTAGTTACTGACCATGCAGTGTTATCTACATGTTTTCCATTTTTAAATAAGAAGGTATCATTTGATTAAAATTTTCCAGAGCATGGTAACAGGGAAGCAAAGGGTTTAGAGGAGTCACTTGAGAGTTAATATGCTTCCTGCCTGCCCTATTGTTCAAGTTTTTCTTAATAATCTTTTACTTTTGGAGATTTCATCAACTTGTTATTAAAAGTACAACTTTTTTTTTTTTTTTTTTGGTATTTGTTTGATTTAGTTGTGATATATATTTGAAAACTCTTTTCACAGGTTAATAGAAATATTAATTTGTTTCAATCTCTCCTAGTGTTAATATTTTATAAGTCTTACATGAAATTTGTGACATGACTTATTTAAAGTTAGCAGGAGAGCAGCCACCCTCTTTTCACAATTCTACTTCACACACGAAACAGATTTTTCTCAGGCAGTACAATACCAGCATAAATTTGAAAAACTGAGAATCATGAAAATGGTATTTCAGTAACAGTTCAGTTTGGCAAAGGGGCAAAATTTACAAAGCAACATAATACCTTGAACAAGATTAATGCCCTGTGGAAATCTTATTTCCCTGAAGAAGATCTGCATGTTGTTGATAATGATTTTAAATAGATACATATATAATTGGTTTTGCGGTGAATTGCTTGATGCGGCCCCTCTAGCCATTGTCCTCCATTCTGTGATATATTGTAAATCCTATTATCCATGCCTGTTTGGTGTGGTGTGGCAGTTAAGGGCAGGTATCAACTTGGCTGGGCAGCTGGTAGTAGCCATTCCCTATAACGACTGGCAATCGACTCTGTGATGGGATTTGCCTTGATCTGCTGATTGTTAAATCCATCCACTTAGGTTATTTCTTTTGGGGCAACACAGGTAGAATGTATCTTGAGTCCTGTCTTGCTGGAGGGTATAATTCAAATCATCACCCTTAGCTTCTTTGAGGGTATAGCTACAAATCTCCTGGGAAGGTCCCCCCTCCTCTTGCTCCAGCTTTGTGTTTTGGCTCATCCTCATCTCACCCCTGGGTTTGGGACAGCAGCCATCATCTGATCTGTTGATTGGGGTTAATCAAACCCAGAGAATTGGGAGGATCCTCCAGAACCACTCACGTTCTGGGACTCGACAGCCTGCCAGCCTCCACCACTACTATGTGAGACGATCCCGTGGGTGTCTGTCAGTTCTGTGAGGCATTACAGCAAAATACAGAACCCTAAAACGGGGGAAAATACTGGGAGGAGGAGAAGGAGTGCAGTGAATTGCTTGATGTGGCCCTTCTAGCCATTGTCCTCCATTCTGTGGTGTTTCGTAAATCCCATTATCCATGCCTGTTTGGGGTGGTGTGGTAGTTAAGGTCAGGTATCAACTTGGCTGGGCAGCTGGTAGTAGTCATTCCCTACAATGACTGGCAATCGACTCTGTGATGGGATTTA
>NW_006922024.1:1907057-1908562 GCF_000298275.1 Orycteropus afer afer | reverse complement strand
GTTACAGCGAAATTCAGAACCCTAAGACTGGGGAAATTACTGGGAGGAGGAGGAGGGGTTAATGTCTGAGATGATGGAGTGGCATGGTAGTTTGGACATTTGGGACATCTTTGACCTCCGCCTCATGGGGACCAGCCTCGTGCTGATCTTTCTAAGAGAAATTGTTCAAGCAAGGAGTTAATGTCTGAAATGATGGAGTGACACAGAGTAGATGGAGTCTGGACATTTGGGACATCTTTAATCTCTGCCTCATGGGGACAGGCCTTGTGCTGATCTTTCTGAGACAAATTGTTCAAGCAGATGGATACCCAAATTCTTTCAAAATATAGGTCTATATTATGAAAAGAGAAATCTATAGCTGTAGACAAAACAATTCACAAAACACACATAAACAAATGAACACACATACAAAGAGGACTGGGAGTGATTAGTCAATTGTCTTTAAATAATAGGAATCTGAAGAAATTTTATTTTACTGAGAAATAAGTATTTGCTAATTTCTGTCTCCTTTTATTTATTCTTTCAATTGAAATTAATGGCAATTTTAATAAAGTAGGAAATTCTACTATATTAATATAAATTATACAGATAATTGTCATTTTGTTTTCTTTCATTTTGACCATAAAAAGCTAGCTATGTTACCAAAAAAACACAAAAAAAATCACACTCACACACAAAGAAAAAGAGAGAGAGATCAGAGACAGAGAGACATAGAGCATGAAATAATCTTTGTCCTGCTGTCAAATCATGAATCACTATAAGTATGAGACAGTTTGCCTAGTTAGAGTTTTCTAAGACTAGAATGCTTTATAGAACTTGATAATGTGAAATAAAAAAAATTAAAAAAAAAGTGTTGAAAATGGATTTCTGAAGTAAGCTCAGGGATCACACACGCACATATTCATGCTCTAGCTCTCAATCTTGTTTTGCACTCTCTCTTTCACACATACAAACACACACATAGATACAATTTTTTCCCAGAAGTAATCAGAGTAAATTACTGAAATTGCCTGAAGACCTCATTCTTTCTTTTCACAGAATATGACAAATATTGGCAGAAAACTTACAGTGAAACACTAACATAGCAAGAAAATATAGAAAACCTTAGTAAAGACTTGTAAAGTTTCTATTTTGTTTAACTGATATGAAGGAACTCATATTGTGTTGCTAGTCCACCAGTTTAAATTCTCACATAAAAATAATATTCTACAAAATTATTAATGTAGTACTTTGCAGTTGCTGGATTCCCCAATTTTATAAATGTAGGCTACAATATCAGTATATAGCCTCAATATTCAAGAACAAGTAAAAATTCTTTGAGAAGATAAAACACTAGAGATGTACAATAATTTATGGGACATCTTTCTTTTCAGCTTAGCAATGATTAGAGGGAGGGTAAAAGAATCATCTTGGAGCTTTCTGACTCCCTTAGGCCCAATTTGATTAAATAATTACTCCAATATCCATAAATATCTTTGATAAAATTTTAGAAAATTATATTTGAA
>NW_006922024.1:1889956-1906902 GCF_000298275.1 Orycteropus afer afer | reverse complement strand
AGAGAGTGAGATCCCTGGTGCCACAATGGTTAAGCACTATGCTGTTCACAGAAAGATTGGCAGTTTGAATCCTCTTGGTGTCTCCATGGGAAAAAAATACCTGGCAATTGGTTCCCACAAAGATTACAGTTTAGAAAGTCCTATGGGACAATTCTGCTCTGTCACACTGGGTCACTATAAGTCAAAAATCAACCTGAGAGCAACCACCATGAAAAATTATATCTAAAAAAACAAAACAAAAAAACAGAATGCCCCCATTGAGTCTATTCCAACTCACAGCAGCTCTATAGAACAGGGTAGAACTGCCTCAAAAGATTTCCAAGGCTGGAGATCTTTGTGGAAGCAGACTGTCTTATCTTTTTCCCATGTAGTGACTGATGGGTTCGAACTGCTAATATCTTTTGTTAGCAGCTCAATGCTTTAAACACAGTGTAACCAGAGCTCCTTCAACTGTATATATGTGTGTGCATAGCTTTCTTTCTAAGGTTTAAATTAGCTATAAAATTTAGCTTAAGGGATATTGTGCCTTAATTATAAAATACTAAACACTATAAGACTTCTAAAAATATATTTTGGATACTGTCAACTAGGTAGTATTAGAAGTTGGTCACAAATTTTCTACATTTAACCAAATAATAAAGTCTTAGAGAATGTTATTTATAATATTGAATTTAGTATCTAGGACATGATAATAGATAAATGTACTATTAATATAAAAGTCATATACTTCTCTACATAGCTTCTTATTATCTTAGCAACATATATAGACTATAAAATAAAAACAAAATTATAATTTTATAGATTGAGATGTGACGGCATTTTGCTTTGTTAAGTACTAAGTTTCATTAATAATCTTTTTCAACAATTATTTACCTGTGACCTTCATTTTTGTCAGGTAATATAAAAATAAGAAACATGTTCTTGTCCTGAAGAAGTCCAGGTTTTTATTTTGATGTTCTCTATTTCCCCATTATTTCCATCCAATGTTTTCCTCCTGTCATGGGAATTTCCCGGGGAGATTAAAACTTCCTCTTGAGGGGGCAAGGAAAGGTGAAAAAACTTCCCAAAGGTGTGGGCAGTAATATGAACAATTATTCAAAACAGCAACAAAGAGAATCGGGAGAGAAGGGATCTAAAAGATGAAAGAAAGCAGGCTTACAAACCTTGCTAGCAGGTTTAGTATCCAGCTGTGATGGGCTGGCATGGATCCAAGATGACTGCTAAACCCTCCTGTTGTTATGAGGATGTTTAAACCTGAGTTGGGGGAATTGGGGATGAGAGTTACCTGACTGGGACTGGAGGAGTATGTGACCAGTTTTAGACTTTGTGGTGCTGGGGCTGCTCAAAAGGGAGCTCAAAAGGGAGCTCAGGATCATCACCTGTTTATGCTTTGATAAGATTCTGTGGGGTAGTGAGCTTTTTTGGGGGATGCAGTTACTGACCATTACGTCTCCTATTCGTTGACACTTTCAACCAATTATTGTCCACATGCGTTATGTGCACCCACATACATGTATACACATGCACACAACATTCTAAAATTATTGTATAACAATGTTGATTGTGGCATATATTTTCAAATCAGAACTTCCATAACAAATGATTTTGTGTATAGGAAAAATAAAATACTTAGGAGCTAACATGTGTTCTCCAATTAATAGTTCAAAACCATATTTGTTTTAGGAATGCAGTCATCCATCCTTGCATTAATTGAATTCAGAAACATTTTTGGCCATCTACTATGCCTCAAACATTTTACTATGAATTAAAAAAAACAATAGAAAAAAGGAACAGAAAGTCTAAAGTACAGATAATTAAATCAGCAGATATTCTGAATGTTACAACTTCTCACATGCTCACCTGTGTCTGAACAATTTCAATAGCATATTGACTGATTTTTTTCAGTTTTTACTCAGCAGTTTTCATAATGCAACAAAATCTCTTTAAACGAAAACATAGATCATGCCATTACTATGCTCAAAATGGTTTCCGGGTTCCCTCTATTCCTAGAATGCAGAAAGCTGGAAAGAGCTTTACTGTCATTCAAACAATAATCAAAAGCCAAATAAACAAAATTAAAACTAACTTGAAACTATAATTCAGTTTCTATTTTCCTACATATAATGTTAAACAAGCAATCACAAAACAAACCAGATACAAAAGAAAGAAACAAGAAAAGCTATCAAGAGGCAGATCAATCTACAGAACTAGGTTCAGAGATTATCCAGAGGTTGGCATTCATAGAGAACAAATTTAAAATATTTTCTTATTATTATTGCTAACTACCTAGTGGAACATGGAGGCCTAGATGGAAAGCTAGAACAGAGAGAGGAAACCTATAAAGATGGGTGAAATGGATATACTAGGGAAAATGTTGTTCTTGTTGTCATGTGCCATGGAGTCAGACATGACTCATAGCAACCTCTCCTTGGGTTTCCAAGGCAGTATCACTATGGGAGTAGATTGCCCAACCTTCCTTCTGAGGAGTGGCTGGTGGGTTCAAACTGTCAGATTTCTACTAGGGAAAATAGAATAGACTTAGTGAACTTGGTGCTAAACCCAAAACACCAAACTCACTGTTGTCAAGTTGAATCTGACTCATAATGACCCCTCCTTGGGTTTCTGAGGTGGTATCTCTATGGAAATAAATTGCCTGATCTTCTTTCTGAGGAGTGGCTGGTAGGTTTGAACTGCTAGCCTTCTGGTTAGTAGTCAAATACCTTAGGCATTACACCACCAGAGCTCCTAGAAATTTCTAAAATGGAACCACAAAGACAAAAATGGTCCCAAAAAACAAAACATGTGGAATAATAACACTGTGTCTAATGTTACATGAAATTGCAATTCCAGAAAAAGAGTAGAGAGGAAAAAAAGGGAAAGAAGAATTTGATGCTAGGAGAAAAAAGTGTATCTACAGCAAAGAATGAAGGGTTCTAGAAACTGTTACAATATTGGGAAATATAAAATAATTTCTTTTCCTTCTTAATTTCAGTGACTATAAAGGAAGGGCCCACAACCAAGGAAGAGTTTGTCCACAAGGGTACATTTATTGAGATAGTTTTGATTTTCTTAAAGCAAAAGTGTTTGCAACAGGAGTCTAGGATAAACCAAAGCAAATCCAACTCTCTGTGGTGGAGTCAGATCCAACTCATAGCGACCTGTCCTGGGGTTTCTGAGGCGATACTACTAAGAATGGTACATTGCCCAATCCTTCCGAGGAGTAGCTGGTGGGTTTGAACCACCAGGCTTCTGGTTAGCAGTCAAATGCCTTAGGCACTATGCCATCAGAACATTATTTAAAGTTAGCAGGAGAGCAGCCATCCTCTTTTCACAATTCTACTTCACACACAAAACACAGATTTTTCCCAGGCAGTACAATACCAGCATAAATTTGAAAAACTGAGAATCATGAAAATGGTATTTCAGTAACAGTTCAGTTTGGCAAAGGGGCAAAATTTACAAAGCAACATAATACCTTGAACAAGATTAATGCCCTGTGGAAATCTTATTTCCCTGAAGAAGATCTGCATGTTGTTGATAATGATTTTAAATAGATACATATATAATTGGTTTTGCGGTGAATTGCTTGATGCGGCCCCTCTAGCCATTGTCCTCCATTCTGTGATATATTGTAAATCCTATTATCCATGCCTGCTAGCGTAGTGCCTAAGGCACTTAACTGCTAACCAGAAGACTGGTAGTTCAAAACCACCAGCCCTCCTCAGAAGGAAGCAATCTACTTCTGTAGTAATATCATGTCAGAAACCCAAGGAGGGGTAGCTATGAGTTGGTCCAACTCCATGGCATGTAATAACAACAACAAGCCCATGTAATAAATGTCATTGAATAGTACATGTAGAAACTGTTGAAACGCTGTATGATTTGCTGTATATATTTTTAATTACAACAAAAATAATAAAAATGTAAAGAAAAGAAAAAAAAAAGAGCAATATAGATACGAGAAGAATTCTCTGAAACTTGTTCTTGAATATAGAGTAGTGAAAGTGAATTGAAGAAATGAAAAAGTATGAGATCTGAACAGATGATTTCAAAGAATGGCTAAAGAAGATGAGTGAAATATTATAATGAAAGATGTGAAGCTAGAATTAGAAATCCGAAAGGGAAGAGCATGCTTGAAATTTCTCAAGTTGAAATCATTGGAAAAATATGAAGCCTTGAGTTTTAATATTTAAGGGTTCTATGGGCAAAATATTGAATGATGAAAGAAACACCAAAAGAAAGTGGAAAGAATACATCAAGTCAGTGTACAAAACAATTGACCTCAAACCATTTCAAGAGGTAACATATGATGAAAAACTGATGGCATGAAAGGGAAGTTCACAAGTTTCCCTGAAGGCATTGGCAAAAAACAAATCTCAAGGAATTGAGTAACAATTGATTTTTTTCAACTAACAGATGCAATACTAGATACACTCACTTCTGTATGCCAAGAAATATTAAAGTTAATTACCTGGCCAACTGACAGGAAGACATACATTCCAAAGAAAAGAGAGGAAATGAAATGAAGAAATTATCAAACAATATCATTAATACCACACACAAGTAAAATTTTGCTGAAGATAACTCAAAAAAGTTGCAGCACATTGACAAGGAATGTCAGAAATTCAAGCCAGATTCAGCAGAGGACATGGAATGAGGGATATTGATGTCAGAAGGATCTTGGCGGAAAGTGGATTATAATAGAAAGATGTTTAGCTCTGTTTTATTGACTATACAAAGACATCATAATAAATTATGGATGTTTTGGTTACCAAGTGCCTCTCTGGTGGGAATATACCACAACTGGAATGGCTTTAACAAACAGGAGTTTATTCTTACAGTTATTGGAGGCTAGAAGACTGAGTTCAAAGTGCCAGATTAGGAACTTGGTTGAAGCCCCTCCACCTTGGGCTTCAGCTCTGCCTCCTGCTCCCAGCCTACTGAAGCTGGAGGCGTCTCTTCCATCAGGTAGTTACTGGCTACTGAAACTAACAAGCCCAGGGTCGACAAATAAAATGGCACAGTCCTGATATTACCAAACAACACAATAGTTATTGGCAGACCACTAACTCAAGTCCAGAAAAAGTCCCAAGATCGGCAGGGCATGGCAGGTTGCTGAACAACAATTTGGCTACATGTAGGGTTCAAGTGTGCCTGAAAGCTGGACACCTGACTCAAAGTTGCTTCTTATATACTGGAAGCAGCCTTCATCCTTAAAGCAGCTACTCAGCTGCTCCAGTATATTCCACCATGGAGTTAATTAATAATCTCACCATGGAGAATAATCACATCCAGCTGTCCAGTCACTCATAACCAGGCCAAGCCAAGCTGACATACAACCTTAACTACCAGAATAGATAACACTGTAAAGAATAAGAATTCTAGAACACTTAACTGTGCTCATGTGAAACCTGTACATAGACAAAGACATAGTCACATTCATACAGAACAAGGGGATACTACATAGTTTAAAATCAGGAAAGGTATGCATCAGCATTGTATCCTTTTACCATAATTATTCAATTTGTATGCTGAGCAAATAATCTAGAAGCTGGAGTAGCTGAATAAGAAAGTAGCATTTGGATTGGAGGAAGACTATATCAACTAGTGATGTGCAGATGACAGAACATTGCTTGTTGAAAGCAAAGACTATTCGAAGCACTTACTGATGACAATCAAAGACAGCCTTCAGAATGGATTATACCTCAACACAAAGAATACTGAAATCCTTATACTAGACCAATAAGCAACATAATGATAAATGGAGAAAAGTTTGAAGTTGTTGAGGACTTCATTTTACTTGGATCTGCAATCAATGCCCATGGAAGCAGCAATCAAGAAATTAGATAACATGTTGAACTGGGAAAATCAGCTGCAGAAGACCTCTTCAAAGTATTGAAAAATAAAGATTTAGCTTTAAGGACTAAATTGTACCTGAACCAATCCATGATCTTTTGAATCACCTAGTATGTATGTGAAAGCTAAACAATGAACAAGGAAGACCACAGAAAACAGGTGCATTTGAATTATGGAGTCAGTGAAGAACATTATATACTATAGACTGCCAGGGACCTCTGGTGGCATATTGCCTAAGGCATTTGACTGCTAAACAGAAGTCTGGAGGTTCAAACCCACCAGCCACACCTTGGAAGGAAGGTTGGGTAATCTACTTCCATACTGATACCACCTCAGAAAACCAAGGAGGGGTTGCTATGAGTGGGATCCTACTCGAAGGCAGTGAGTTTTTGAGTACAGACTGCCAGAAGATTAAACAAATCTATCTTAGAAGAGGTACAGCAGAATGTTCCTTAGAAGCAAGGATGATGATCCTTTGTCTCACATACATTGGGGATGTTATCAGGAGAACAAGAAGTCCCTGGAATCCCTGGAGAAAGACATCATACTTGATAAAGTGGAGGGCCAGCAAAAAAGAAGACCCTGAACAAGTGAGTTGACACGGTGCCTGCAACAATGTGCTCAAATACAGTAATGGTGGTGAGGATGGCACAGGACAAGGCTGTGTTTCATGCTGTGGCGCATGGAGTTGCTGTGAATCAGAACTGATTCTACAGCACTAACAACAACAACACACTAAAAAAATTGTTCATCAGAGGACTTTTTCTACAAAGCAAAGAAACAACATACAGAATGGGAGGAAAATTTTGTGTACTAAATATTAGATAAGGATTTAATATCTAAAACATATAAGGAACTCCTACAACTCAAAAATAAAAAGAGAAACCAACCAATCAAAACAAGGGCAAAAGACTTGGGTGGACATTTTACCAAAAACAGAAATATAAATACCAAAAAAAAAAAAACCCACTGATGCTGAATTGGATCCAACTCATAGCAATCCCTCCTTGGGTTTCTATGGAAGTAGAGCACCCGATCTTCCTTCCCAGGAGAGGCTGGTGGCTTTGAACCACCAGCCTTCTGGTTAGCAGTCATATGCCTTAGGTACTACACTACCAAAGCTCCTATAAAAATATCAGCAAACACATAAATATATACTGAACATCATTAGTCACTAGGAAAATACAAATAAAAATTAGAATGAAATACCACTTCCCTCAATAGAATGGCTCTTTTCAGAAAAAAATGGACAACAGCAGGCTTGGCAAGGACGTGCAGAAGACAGAACCCTCATCTATTATTAGTAGGATTGTTAAATGATGTTGCTACTGTGGACAACATTTTGACAATTTCTCAAAAAGTTAAACATAATTATGAAACATAATTAAACATAATTATGAAATTATCATATCACCCAGAAATTTCACCTGTAGTTATATACCCAAATGGCTTGAAAGCAGGAACACAGATTCTCGTGTACTCATTATAGCCAGAAGGTAGAAATACTTCAAATGCCCATCAACAGATAAGAGGACAAAAAAATGTGGGATATGTACAAAATGGAATATGACTCAGTCATAAAAGAAATGAAGTTCTAATACATTCTACAATATGGAGAAATCTTGCAAACAAGATGATCTGTGAAATAAGTCAGACAGAAAAAGAGAACTTTGTATGATCTCACTTATATAAAGTTTCTAAAATAGATGAGCAAATAGAGAAAAAGTTTAGTAGTGGCTACTAGAGTTTGGTAAGAAGAAAAAAGAGGAATTATTGCTTAAAGGGCACTGAAATTTTGTTAATAGTGATGAAAATACTTGGAAATGAATATTTGTAATGATTATTCAACATGGTGAATATAATTATTATCACCAAATTGTAAATATAAAAAGTGAAAATGGCAAATGTTTTGGATCTGTGTGTGTGTAAATTTGTGTTTGTGTGTATTTACAACAATTAAAAAAAGTTACAGAGGAACTAGAAAATACTTTTTATGAATGTAAATGAAAACACAGTGTACAAATTTTGGAGAATTCACTAAATTAAAGCATAGAGAAATATGTATAGTATCAAAAATATACTGTAATAAAGAAGCTTCAAATAAAAGATTTAAGTTTCCAACCTAAGAAACTTTAAAAAGAACATAGATGCAAATCAAGAAGAAAGAAATAAAGAAGAAAAAAAAATCAAAGAAATTGAAAACAGAAAAATAGTAGAGAAGTTGAAATCCAAATCCGGTCCTTTGAAAAGGTCAAAAATTGATAACTTTGTACCCAAACTGATTTAGAAAAAGAAGAGAATATACAAATTACAAATATTAGGAATGAAAGAGTGGTCACTACTATATATCAGAACCTGAGCAGTGCTAAACACATGACAAGTGTTCAATCATTACTTATTGAATAAGCAATACTATATGAAAAGACTTTCACAATTAAAAGTCATAGATGAATGAAGATTTTTTATTATCATTGCATTAGATTAAGAATATAAAGTTTTGCAGCTTCAAAGACTTTAGAAATTTTGCAGTGGATGATCTTAAATATTTTTTTGTATCTGTAGGTTTTGTTTATTAATAGACTCTTTTGGAGGTTTTGTGACAACTTTGCTCTCTTTCTTAAAATATTCACTATAATGTGAAGTATAAAAAAGAACACAAACTTATTGAAATACAGGTATAAAATAATCTAAAATTACATGATATCCTGAGTGCCTCATGATGAAATAAACAAATAAATAAATAATACATTTTACCAGGCTGTGTCTAATAATGATGATTACAAAGGAGTAGTGACTGAAAATGTAAATACATATACAACATCTGTAACGGAAAAAGTACAATTTAGTTTGAATGATGATGAAAACATACATGGATTTTTTTTTTTCCCTTCATGGATCTCTTATAATCTATCTAAGAACCTCTTGAATGACTAAAATCATCGGATTAAAGACACTTCTTAATCTAAATTAATTTTTGAAATGCTACTGATTTGTAATGCTAGAGAAGAAAAATTGTCTTTAAAAAATTTTAGCAACAACGGTTAAGAGCATAGAATGGCCTGAGTATATATTGCTCCATAGGAATTTTGCAAAAGAATATAAATTAATATTTCTAGAAATGTTCTTATCATATTGTTGTTGTTGTTGTTGTTGTTATTTACCGTCAAGTCGGCCCCGACTCATAGCGACCCCTCCTTGGGTTTCCGAGGCAGGATCACTACAGAAGTAGGATTGTCCAACCTTCCTTCCGAGGAGTGGCTGGTGGGTTTGAACCGCCAGCCTTCTGGTTAGCAGTCAAGTGCCTTAGACACTATACTACCAGAGCTCTTGTTCTTATCATGAGTGGATCCACTTTTTCCCCCTTTCAAAAATGGCACTTGCCTTTAAAAGAGGATCCTTAACTACTTCAAAGAAAAAAAAAAAAAAAAAAAAATCTGCAATAGGCCTGGTGCTCAAGTTCTGAGAAATGGCTACAGAACAGTTCTCTTGAAAGTACCCAATAGAATCCAGAGATAAAATCCACAGTTAACAGGTAGGTCTGCCAGATGAGTCTACAGAACTGAAAGTTTTTGCAGAGATTTGTGCTGGGAAATATCAAGCTAATTCATCAACTTTATTTTTTAGGCCTTTTCTATTTCAGTTTTCTTTGATAAACTACTTAGTTTGACAAGTAGTAAGGCATACACAAACAGCCTCTAATGTAAAAAGATATAATGATTCCCATATTCACTTTCTAGGACAAGTTTATTTCCTATAAGAAAAGGTGGAAAGTTGGTCATTTTTAGTGTATTTGAGCAAATCATAAGCAAGCAAGGCTTTACAAAATCATTCTGGAGATTTAATTAGTTTTGTTAGTTGAATGGAGCACTGGATTTTAGTAGTTAAAAAAAGTAGAGTTTACTGCATTAATCAGCCAGAATTCATTTCTGACTCTCATTTATAAATCTTTCAAGGCAGAATGTAGTAACTCCTGTCTTAATGAAAATGTGTAGATTAAAACTATTTTCCTGTTCATATCACATAGGTTATAGAATTCTAAGGGAAAGAACTAATATTTATTGATCTCCAATATTTTGTCATTTTCCTCGGTGTAACGAAATGTTCCCTAAAACCAATTACTAACTTAAGAAACCTAGGAAAGGCACTTTACCAGTTTGCCCAGTTTGCCCACAATTTTTATGTGTTGTTAAACATCACCTACCAAAAAGAAAATCACCACCCTGATCCTCTGTTTGTGACTATAGAGATTCCCAAAGAAACAGTGTCTTCACAAAGCAAAGTTACTATTTGATGGGCTAAAGGTCTTTGACTTTTTTTTTCCCTTACAATGCTATTATTGCCTCTTTGCCTGTATCTTATTTATTGCTAAACAATTTACTTGCAGTAGTCTGCAATGGGAAAAGTGCTTTCTGTAAACACACTCTTCAGAGTCAATGTACTGTACTTGACCTCTGACAACCTTGGGGAATCTATCTCTTCTGCAGTTGGTAATTAACCTCCTCACTATCTTGGTTTGTTTCTATATACCCAAGTTCACTTCTTTCTTTGGCAAATAGGAAAATATATCCCCTTTCTCACACTTAATTCTTGGAGAAAAGAAATTACAAAGTACAGTTTCTTGGCCCCTAGTGATACCATTATTTCATCTTATCATATAATCCTCTCTTTGTCAAGATACCTTAGATGTAGATGTTGGTTGGTGTTATGGATTGAACTGTAACACCACATCCACCACCAAATATGTTGAAGTCTTAACTCTTGGTATCTGTGAAAGTGACCCTGTTTACAAGTAAGATCTTTGATGATATTTATCAGTTAAATTAACATGAGTTCATACTGGAATAAGTAGGTATTAATTTCATCTTAGTGCTACCATTATAAAATAGAAAGAGACAAAGAAATAAAACCAAGGAAACATACCATGTTATGTTTGTCAAAAAACAAACAACTCAGAATACTGGTAATAGATTGCTATGCAGTTAACAAACAATTTGTAATTGGGCAACACATCACTTACTAAACAAATGAGTGTCCCAATTATTTAGAATTATTAAAATTCTTATATACAAAGATAACAGGAAGTTTTAAACAGAATTTCTAGTTGGTTGACATTTATGTAACTTTGCTAAATAGTTACAAGACATCACGAGGTCGGTTGGTTTTGGTTAGGACACTGAAGTTTTGAAAACAGGCTATGTTCATTACTTTTGGAAACAGGATATGTGTATTAATCCTAAAAACAGGTTGTATTTGTTGATTTTAACTGTTTTCTGAAAGAATTAGTTTAAGCTATAGTTAACGAATAATGAAACCAGCTTTTTTTGCTTTCTGTGGGCCTAGTCACATACATTCTTTTAAAGGTTAATTTATTGCGAAGGTAAAAGATTATTTATTTATTACAGTGCATAGATTTTTGACAACATTTAACAATAAGAGGACCTTTGGTATTGTGGGTAAGAGAACTCTCTAACTTTTCATAAAGCACAATTAAATTTTCATGAGCTGTAACTACAAACCAATGAATGACTGTAGCTGTCAGAAGCTAGAAGAGAAGCATGAAAGAGATTATTTCTCATAGCTTGAGAAGGAATCAACATGGCCAGCATCCAGATCTTGTGCTCTCTCCAAAACTGTGAAAGAATAAATTTCATTTGTTTGAAATCACCCACTTTGTAGTATTTTATTACGGTAACACTATGAAACTACAGGAACATATAAAAGAAAAAATAAACAAAAACATAGAATGCTTATGAAAATATCTTGTGGGACTGAGTATGGTTGGCAAACCAAAGTAGAACCCATGAGTTATTTGCATAAACACAGATAATATTTTTGATGAATTAACATCTTACATTCTATTCAAAATGAATGCTCCATTCCAGCATTTATGCTCTCTCCTGATTCTGGACCAAAATATTAGAGTTGCAGGTCTCAATAATATGGCTCTTTTTCTCTAGTGCATCTTATACTTTGTTCCTATAATCTATTTTTATGGCCTTATTATCCCACTAGGATTGTATTATAACTATGTGCTAGGGCAAAAATGACCCCAGATTCAAATGTATTCTGTGGAGATCTTTTTATTAAACCTTAAACAGAAGGAACACAAAACAAACATCATCATTCCAGATAAGAGAAACCATCATCATGTACCCAGTACAGAGAAAGATGAAGTCTGATGAATCATAGCCATAGTTTTCAGTATATATGATAGACAAAAAAGGAAATTACCACATGGTCATGACTGGTGGCAGTTCAATCCATCACTGTGACAGGTGGGACAAAGAAGAGAAGAAAGAACCATGATTGAATTATGTACGTAATTGCAGGTTAAAAATACTACAGATTGATTCTGGGGTCTGGGTTTCTACATGATGGTTAGCATGTGATTTATGATCATATGGCCCTGAGTCATAGTCACCAAGACACCAACATTTAACTTAAATTAGATGTAATGAGACTATTTTCAGGACATGGCCAGGAAATTTCCCTAGTTCTTTGTGTAAGCCTGAGGGCAAAACTCGCTCTGGACTTGTGGAAAAACTATAATCTACTTTCAACCATATTCTTCCTGGGTGCAAGCTACCTCTCCTTGGGCTTACCAAGGATTTGTCTAAACCACACTGTTAGTTTCATGGTCAGAAAGAATTCAAATGTTATCTGAACTTAGAGCTCCCACTGTAGAATGTAACCTTCCACAGACCAAGTGCTTTAGAATTTAAGCTCTAATTCAACAGTTTTAAGTCTCTCTTCTTCATTGCATGGTGATCTATGTAAATCCACGTAAATCTAAGACAGTAGTTGACATTCAAGTTTAATTAATCTAAATTTGATAGTAATTAAGAAGCTTTTGCTTGCTCAAAATACATTTAGTAATTCTTAAGAAATAATCTAATAACATTGGCCAGCCAAACCAGCATATGTCAAAATAAACAAAACCCAAAAAGGGCAGCTTATTAAATAGGCCACTATACGTTTCAAGTGCTGAAGAGCAAAGATGTCTCCTTGAAGACTAAGGTGTGCCTGACACAGGCGATGGAATTTTCAGTCGTTTCATATGGATGTAAGAGCTGGACAAAAAATAAGGAAAACCGAAGAAGAGTTGATACTTTTGAGTTGTGGTGTTGACGAAGAATGCTGGAAGTACCACGGACTGCTAAAAGAACTAACAAATCTGTCCTAGAAGTGCAGCTGGAATGTTCCTTAGAAGTGAGAATGGCCAGACTTCGTCTCACCCACTTGATCATGATGTAAAAAGGGACTATTCCCTGGAGAAGGATATCATGCTTGGTAGTAGAGGGTCAACAAAAAAGGAGAAGGCCCTCAAGAAGATGGATTGACACAGTGGCTACAACTATGGGTTGTAGGATTGTGGGGCTGGCACAGGACCGGACAGTGTTTGGTTCTGCTATACATAGGGTTGCTACAAGTCAGAGACGACTCCATGGTACCTAACAAAAACAACATTTATCACTATAACTCAATGAAGTTGTTTAGAATTGTTAACCTACATTTTATAGGAAAAGAAAATAAGATAAATTGAAGTTAATTATAGGAAGGGCAATAGTTAGGGTAAAAGATGTTTAATATAAAAATAGATATTCCACTACTAAAAAATTATTTGGAGCTATCACTATCCAAGAAATGTTAGGCAGGGAGATAGCAGAGGAGGCTTGCACAGGTGCAGGCCTGAAGGGAAGAAAAAATGGAGAGAGGCAGAATATTTAAGGAGGTTAATGAGCTAACACTTGCAATAGCCCACAACCCCTGTGTGCCTTGGCCAATCAAAATTAAGCAGAATAGCCACAGACCCAGGAACTAGTTCTGAGTATGGTTTTATAAAAAGAGAGAACAGACATGAAAACAGAGATATATGGAAGACACCATTTGAGGGTCCATCTATAAGACAAAAAATATTAGAGACGAACAGAAGTTGAAAAGAGCCCTAGTGATCCATTCTTTAAGTGCTTGGCTGCTAACCCACCAGCTCCTTCATGGGAAAAAGCTGTGACAATCAGCTTCCATAAAGATTAAGTTTCCTCCATAAAGATTAAGTTTCCTAGAATTACAATTACTTACTATAAACTATAGGAAAAGCTTTTTAGTGTAAAATATAGAAAAAGATATAGGAAAAAGTATATGTTTCTTGTTTCTTACAACTGCCTTAATAAAATACCACAAAGTAGGCAGCTTTTAAAGAACAGAAATTTATTGTCTCACAGTTCTGGAGATTGCTGTATTTTCACTCCTTTGGCTTGGTTGTTTTGTTGTGTGCAACCTAGTTGGTGTTGTCTCACAGTGGCCCTATACGGCTGACTGCCCCATTGAGTTTCTTAGACTGAACTCTTCAGGAAAGCACATTAGGAGCCAACATATTCTGCTATGATTCCCTTTAAATGATAAAATGTGCAAGCAAAACTTTATTTCCCCAAACAAGGTCAAATTCACAGGTACATGGGTTTGGGAAATCAACATATCTTTTGGGCAACACAATTCAGTCTCTACCCTTTGGTATGCAGTCTTTACCTTTCCTCCATGCAAAATGTATTCACCATGTCCTGGTATTCTTAAAGTCTTAATCCATTCAAACATTAACCATTAACACATTTTGCAGTCTAAGTGCAAAATCTCACCTTCTGAGTCATCTAAATCAGATATGGGTGAGACTCTGGGTACATTACATTATTGGGCAAAATTTATTTCCATCTGTGGATCTATGAAACCTGAGATATAAGTTATAAGCTTGTAAAGTACAAAGTTGGGGCATGCATAATGTAGACATTCCCACTGAAAAAGAAAAAACTGGAAGGAAAGAAGGGACCACAGGTCCCAAGTAGCAAGTAAGTCTGAAATACAGCAGGACAAATCTTATTAGATTTAAAGGCTTCAAAAGCTAGGCAGTGGCCCTACCCTCTTAAACCTGGGAAGCAGCAGCCTCACCTCTGGACCTCTGCTGTTCAGCCTGGCAGTTCTTCTGGTTACTGAACTGCTCCCATGGACATTTTTTTTTTTTTTTTTAAGAACAATAGATGTTCACAGCTAAGTAGCTCCATTGGTTCATTACCTGAATCTCAACAATCAACGGCACTTGACTGCTAACCAGAAGGCTGGCAGTTCAAACCCACAAGCCACTCCTCGTAAGGAAGGTTGGGCAATGTACTTCTGTAGTGATACTGCCTCGGCAACCCAAGGAGGGGTCGCTATGAGTCCAGTTTGACTCCACGGCACATAGCAACAACAACAAATATTCCCTTTAAGGAGCCCTAGTGGTGCAGGGTTTGAAGCACTCAGCTGCCAAATGAAGGGAGAGTAGTTTGAAACCACCAGCTGCTCCATAGGAGAAAGATGTAGCGGTCTGCTTCCATTGAGATTTATAGCCGTGGAAACCTTATGGGGCAATTGTACTTTGTCCTAAAAGATCTGAATCAACTTGATAATGGTAGATTTAGTTTCATTTTTTAAGTACATAATTAGATACTGGATTAGAAAAATTCTTGGACCTGTATATGTGATTCCATTGCTAAAGATGTGTTACAGCGATGAGGTTTTTGCCTTTGTTTCTTACCAAGCAGAATTATTGAGCAGATAATTATTTTAAAAAATAGATCTATTTGACTAAAGGATTAGGATGGAAAGCTATTAAAGGAGATAGTGATAAAATTGGTTTCTGACCCAGTAAAATGGTAACTTGAGGAAATAAAACTTTCTAAATTACTTAATTTATCACATGCTTTTTTTTAGATTCCTGTATTTTAAAGGCATCATTTTCCCTATCTTTACATTTAATGAACTCTCTACCGATTAGATCAAGCAGAATGCTTTCTCTAAATTGAAATTATTAAATGTTTATGCAATAAACATATCTAAGGTATATTTCATATGACCAATTAAAGTCTACTCTAAATATAAAAAGGTTTGAATTAAGCAGCTTATAAAGACCAACACTGAGTGGTAGACTAGGGGAAAAAGGTGGTGTGTTATTTTACAATTGAAAGTTTAAAACTTTCCTTATAAATAATATAAGAGATATGTTTTATTAATATACAGAAATAAATCTCAAGGAAGCACTTCTATAACACCACAGTAAAAGAACAAAACACTGAAAAACAATTATCCTGGCTTTATAGAGAACTGACATTTCAAGTCACTTTGTATTTACTATTAAAAATCACACAGTGAGGTTTTTGGGGCAGTAGTAGATGACTAGGAACCCTCTCCTGTATTTCCAAGACCAACAAGATGATATCTATACAGATAATCTTTGGGAAAATTAAATTTACATTACTACTATGTTTCACTATTTTTCTATTTCTGATAAGTGTGTTTCTTGCCTGATGAGCTTGCACATGAAATGTGGGAGGTCTCAACTACCTTAAAGAATATGAAAGGTTTAGCTTCAGTTTAGAAAAAGATCAGATGGAACATCTGCTATTTATGATAAAAGAAAGTTCAAGTAAAAATGTTTGATGTTCTTTTCTGTGTTCATTACCAGGGATATGGACAGGGAGGTGGGGATTCCTAGATAAGTTGGGGAAGGAAAAAAAAAAAAAAAATATATATATATATAAATACATGTATATATACATAAAAGATGAGGAGCAGTCAGCCGCAGAGATCCAGGTGCAGAGAGGGAAATCAGGCACGCCCAAGCAGCAGTGAGGGAGAGCAGGGAAAAGGGGATTAAAAGCTAGGAACTCAGACAGAGGACCAGTCAGCCACAGGGATCCAAGTAGGGAGAGGAACTCAGGCACGCCCAAAGCAGCAGGGTGGGAGAGCGGGAGAAAGGGGATTAAAAGGCCTGGACAGAGGATCAGTCAGCCACAGGGACCCAGGTAAGGGTGGTACAAGAGGTTTCCAACAGGGAGGCAAACTCATATGTCTGTTTGTCCTACAGTGGTGATGTGTTAATGTGAGTTTGGAGGCTGAGCCACTGGTGTTTCTAACCCAGCGGGATGCACATGGTGCACAGGTATCATCCCAGCTTACAGAGTGAAACAGACTAGGAAGAAGGAAGAGGCCATCCACCCCTCAAAAAATTAGCCAAGGCAAACCTTATGAATAGCAAAAAAAAACACTGTTTGATACATTAC